>NC_064859.1:42415790-42600790 GCF_024139225.1 Suncus etruscus | reverse complement strand
CATGCCATGGGTCTCCACTCATTTGATTTTCACCTGTGGCATAATGCTACCAATCCTACGAGGAACCTTCAAAACAATTAGCCCCTTTGAACCCCAAGAAAGAAAATTCATATTTAATGGCAGAACTTAACTGCCAGTTAGTTTTGAGAAAGTTTATACCTGACTAGAATAACAATCCTAGGAAGTCAACAGAGACCCCAATTGGCAACTGCTGTACAAGATGTTGAAAAACACCAACAGGAGAAAGTGATGGATCTCAAGCCTGATTCTACTACACAGAATTCTGAAATCTACCTTTGCCTTTGAGACAACTCTGTATCTACCTACATAACTGCTCCTGGCTTTATATTTTCCTACCCAGAAGTGCTCAGAGCTTATTCCTGAGTCTGTGCTTATCAATCACTTCTTGTGGTGCTCAGGTGACCAGATGTGGTATTAGAGTGTAGACTAGTCAGCCACAGGCAAGGCAAGTGCCTTATATCTTACATATACTAACTCTAGTCCCAGAACCTTGCCTTTTAGAAAGAATTTTTTACCTGTCACTTAAAATTGAGAATATCTTCCCAGATAACTTCTAAATAATACCTATACTTTGAACTACGAGTTTCATGGGCAAAAGAATTTGGAAAGCAATGAGCTAAATAAATTGAAACTTATTTTAATTGTAGGACTTCTCAGAGCCTTGATCATAGTTAAGCATACAGAAGACAGGCATGGTCCAACCAAACCAGCCACAGACTACATGAGGGGTGTCGGGACATATTAAGCAATAGAATAGAGTGGAGTATTGGGAAATAAAATTATGATTCTCCAAAAGTTGTGATATTATGTGAGACAACATAATATCATGAAGTTCAGTCGTTGGGGACAACTTGATTAAGTTCTAATTTTGATCTGTCACTAGAGTGTTGGGCTATAATGTGAACCTAGGCAAAAGCCTAACAAAGTCCTTCCTCTAACTTTATTCCCTAAACTCTCCTTTTGATATGTAAATACCCACCTAGATTACAGGATCTTCCCCCACTCTGGTGGGTTGAGTTCTGGATAATGAAAAAGGGAGTCTATCTTTTTATTCTTCATCCATTTCCCTAATAAATATTTTATATTTTTGATCCCAGATTGACATCTACTTCCTAGAAGACCTGAATTTCAGTGGCCTTGTATAGTCAGGCATAATACAGAAATATAGCTACTCGTGGTGTCCTTTACTCACAAAACATCACCTGGGATACATCCTGGGCAACACCTTTAAAAAACAAGTGAGGGGCCGGGGCAATGATGGAGTGGTAGAGCCTTTGCCTTGCATGCAAACTCACTAACCTAGGATGGGAACATGGTTCCATCCCCTGGCATCCCATATGGTCCCCCAAACCAGAAGTGATTTCTGAGGCATAGCCAAGAGTAACTCATGAGCATTACCGGATGTGGCCCAAAAACCAAAAAAAGAAAACTAGTGAATAAAGATGCAAGAAAAGTTTGCAGGTAGAATTATTTTAGATGTTTGTTGGTGGAGAAGATGTGGGAACCAAAGCCCCCTGAGCCTAGGACCAAGGTGGTCCCAAGTCCCCAGTAAAGTAATTTGAGGCAGTCAAAAGTTTAGATACTTCACCACACTGAAGAGATAAGACAGAGGGACTTAGCCCAGAAATAAAACACAGAAGGTACCCTCCAAAGGGATGTAGAAATGTAGGAGCCTCCCTATTCTATTGAGATAGAGAAACTAGGTGGATCAGAATGTTCCACCTAATAAGCCCTCCTTGACAACCAAAGTTGAGTCAGATGAGTCAAAGATAAGTTGAAGCATTAATCATAAAAAAATGAGGTGATTTGTGCACAAATGGAAATGGACCAATCATTCTTCATAAGCAGAGAAGGTTGAAATGTTTGTATTAACCCATGAAATGCTTGTGCTGTTAAAGCTTGTGAATTCTATATAAACTGCTTGAAGATTTGTATCAGAATCCTGGTAGAATGAGACTTAGACCTCAGCTAGCTGAATAAACTCCCTTTTGTGTTTTGCATTATCGGAGGCAGACTTTGATTCTCAGTGCCAGTGGTAGTCAATTCACACCCTTACGAAGAGAGAAAGGAAGAAAACAAGATCAGAATGCTCTTCAAGGGAATCTCAAAACAAATTATAGACCAACTATCTGACTTAATACATATGACTAGTTCTGCCAGGTAAAGTATATAGAGTCTGCTCATATTTGTAGATATGAAATCATCTTTGAAACATTTTCTTCCCTTCCCTATTCCATTCCTACACTTCCTGAACTCTGGGAAGTGTATTTGCTTCATGAAGATCCCATTTTCCCATTTCTAGAAATAAAGTAGGGAGGGGAAAACCCAGAATTATATAACCATCCTCCTCTTCCTTCTCCCTTTCCTCCTCTTCTTCCTCTTCCTCCTTTACCTCAGTCACCTATCAGTTTACTCATTTATTCTCAGCCAACAAATATTCTCTTTTTTATGTGCTCGCTTTATTCTCAGGTGGAAACAGCTTCAAACTGTGACATGAAAGAGAATTAAGTGCTACAAGGAGACAGAAAAAGCACCTGGCTTTATCTGACAATGAGAAACAGTCTATCTGGGGTGACAAGAAGATAAAAGCCAGTCTAGGCAGAGAAAACAATGTGGAAAAAATGGGACTAGGAAGGATGGGCCACACGCTGATGCTGATCTTTACTACTCGACTGAAGGTTCATGCTGAAAGAACACCAGATAGACACCCTGAAGTCAAATCCCAGTAAGTTTTCTACAACACCCTAAGAATTTACACTTGCTCAGGGGTCTTCATGCACCAACTAGACATAATGAAGCAACCAATGAGAGTTCTAAAGATAATCTTGATGTGCAGACTGTCTTTGCAAGGGAATTTTTGGAAAAATGACTTTTAACTTTTAGGAATGTCTACAAAATATTTACACAAACATATGCTAGCATAATAGAAAGACATGGACCTGTGTATCCAAATAAAAAGTATCATTTTTGCATACAAGAACTACAAAACATTTGTGCTGCTTCTCCATAAGAAAGAAACAAAGTGCTATGCACTCCTGCTTGGACTCAGGCCCCAAATATGCAACATAGGAGCACTAGAAACTTTCCTGGAGTGACTCAACCCTGAGTTGGTAACTGTAAGGTTCTTTCAGCTGTTATGAATATAATGTAGTGAGCAATGGAATACAGGAGCATCTGCACAAGAATACAAGTGCATTTCCATCTCTCCCAAACTAAGCCATTCTGTTTGAAAATCATCAATAGAGGGTAGGAGCAATAGTACAAGCCAATGAGGGGCTTGTTTTGCACAGTCTGTCCTGTGCTATATTTGCAACATCATATGCAGTGCACTGAGCCCCTCCAAGAGTGGTCATTGAATGCAGAGCAAGAAGTGAGTCCTAAGCAGTACCAGATGTGCACCCCTAAAAAAAAACAACAAAAAAAAAACAAGAAAAAGAAAGAAAATCACTTATATAGAATTAATTTGAAGCATGTATAATTAACAGAAATACCTATTTTCTAAAATAATAATAAAATTAACGCAAATAAGTTATGACTTCAGAGAGAGCTGAGATTTCAGAGAGGTTTCTACATCGCTCTCCCTTTAACAAGAACTTACATAAAGTAGAGTTAACCAAGAGAAAGTTTAAAATTAGGAGGAAAAAATAGTTTCAGGGTCCTGGCATCATTTGACTATTCTTTATGGCCTCATTTTACTCTGTACTCAAAAAATTTTATATCCCCATTTTTTAAAACCCCATGCATATTTTATGAATTGAGCTTAAATGTCCCATCATCAGAATATTCTAAGACTCTGTCTGCTCAGGAGCTGATCATTAGTGAATTCATTTTGTATTCTAGTGGTTGACAGAGGCCGTTCTGAAGGTGTTGCATTGAGTTTTGACATAAATTGATGAACACTTAAACTCATCGTCTCTCTGCTGGGATTGAGAACAGCAGAAATTAGAAAGATGAATTTCCGGAGATGAATCCATTGAGAAGAAATGTGCCTTCAGAGTCATGATTGTTGAATGCTCAGAGTTCCATGCCATGCACACAGAAGGTACTGGGGGCCCCTTGCTGCAGTCAAGAATTGACTGGGAGGCGGCTGCCGGAAATGGGGATGCCACATGTCAAGCAATTCAGCTTCTCAAGCTTATGTCAGCGACACTCATGAGGACCCCGCTTGCCGTATTCTGTTAAGTAAAGATGAGTATCTCCTCTGGATGGGGAAACTGTTTAGGTGGAAATCATAGAGAGTTCTTATTTCTATTACTACCAAAGGATTTGTAGAAATGGAAAATGTCAATCTTGGGCTAGTAGACAGAAATCAGGGCTGCAGAATCCCATCAGCTCTGACAAGCAAGAATTAAATCAAGTCCTGGACCTAAGAGGGAAATTAGAGCATTTTTTTCTTGGTGACATGGGTTCTTGTCTAGCTATGCTCTATGAATTACTCATTGGGAGTACAGGAAGTATCTTGATATGACAAAGTTTTCCAAAAAACAGAAAAAGATGATGGAATGACCAGACCCAGTGACTAGACCAATTTAGAAATATTCAGAATCCATAAGTGGAATACTAGTATGTGTCCAAACTTATCTAGACTCACTTTCTTGCGATCAAAACTCCAATCAATACAGAAATAAACTTTAATTCTATTTGTTTTATACTTCAACACTCCAGAAAGAATTTGCTGGAAGCATTTAGTTCTTTTTCCCCCTCACTGAAGATTCCTGACAAAGGGGGCTGTCAGGATCATTTCGACACACACATAGGCTTGAAAATGAATTTTCAAGTAAGATAAATTTAGTCAATTGAATTTTCAAAGTCATATACCCAGGATAACTCTGTATCCACTCCTCAATCCAGGCACCTTAAACCCCAGAGCCCAGTATGCCATTTAAATCTCGAAATTCCTGCTTCAGTTGACTTGTTCATTGGGGTGTGACATGGATCTATCAAGCTGAAAGCAGAAAAGACATTTCTCCCTGCTAGGAGTGTTTGATGCAGCCAGAAAAGTGACGGAGGCCATATATCTGAGAAGGAATAGTCAATCTTTGAACACAATGATATTATTTTAGATTGTAGTGGTGTTATTAGTGATTTTAGTTATAGATGTCAGAATTATCTAGAAGCCTTCTTCTAATAGATTCAATCATGTCCCCAAAAGTCATATATAAATTTGGAGACCAGGTAAGTAAATCATCACAATAATAATATTCTCTTAAGTATATATTATTGGTACAACATAATAATATTCTCTTGAGGATGTAACATACACCTTATGTTCCTTTGAGTTTGTTGCCTGCTTTTTATTCCTCTAAATGTTTTAAACCATTCTTTTACATGTTTTTATAGTATAATTAATTTGAGTTAATGCAAAGGATTGTACTGTCAAGTCATATCATAAAAACCAGAGAGCTTATCCAGTTTTAATAACAACTTAGAGAATTTAAGTAATTCTTAGGTATAGATAGAAAATGGAAAATTCTAAGTGTGACAATCATGGCATGCATTCTTTCTACTTGAAAAACATACTCCATCCTGAATTAAACAGAAAATTTTTTTCTAAAATGAGAACAGGTCACTTTATACAAACAAAATCCAATTTAGACAGGAAGCATTGCTACTAAAAATTCTGACCTTCCTATTGCTCATCTCTGTTCAAATTCCATGAAGATAAAATTAAAATATGCTATATTCATTTTAGAGGACTCTTTGCTTCTTCAGAATAACATTATTTCTACTGATACCCTTAAAAATATCTTTTGGAAATTTTTCCTTTAAGTTAAATGTAGTTAATAGTGCTTTGCTGTGTTGGGTTTTTGCAATGGCATATATCTTGTTTTGCAAGTTTCCCTTTGCTCTCATTCCTAGAAAGCTTTTTATTATAAAATGAAATATTCACCCTTGTTTTACTAATTTTTTGTGATGTGGTCTGTACATCTTCCTAAAACCATTTAATATTTGTTATAATCCTAATGCATACAAGAAGCAAAGACATCTTGTAAAATATATCAATAAGTGAGTGAGATAAATAAAAAAAATTATATCATCACCCAAAGGAAACCAGTGTTAAATATTAAATTAAATGTATTGTTATTTCTCTCTTCCATATATAAACTTACAAATGAGTAAATTAAAGAATATTTTTGTAAGATTTTTTAATTACATAAAACATACTTTCTCAAATACATTTTAAATTTTGTTCTAAAATGTCCTCTTAGTACATGCTAGTTCATCAGTATGGGATCTTAGAATTATTCACAGACTTCTACTATTATAAATAACAGAATGAAGATATGTCTTTCTATACCAAATAAGTACTGCACTGAATACCCATTCATTGGTATTAGCAATGCATAATTGCTCTCTTGAAGGCTTGCCACAATCCCCAAATCTCTTACTCCCCTCTCTGTTGTCTTTCTCATTCCTTTCTTTATATGTGGCATCTGTAACCTAGTCTGCAGACTTGAAAAGTTGTCGTTTTATTCGCTTGATTAAAATCATTATCTCGTCGGTCTGGTTTTTGGTTTACTTCAGAAATATGTCTCGTGTTCATTGTTGAAGGCCTCATTTGTGGGAATTTTCCAACTCCCAGTCTTGTTCCCATCCCATATCTCATGTCTAATTAGTTCCATGTATTTCACTAGCAGATGATAGTCTGGCCCAGACTAATTACAGCTATTAATGCAAGATCATGATATAATGGCAATAAAAAGATCATGTCTCTTTTCATATTTTGAGATTTACTATCAGCTCCTCTGTAGCTCAAAAGAATCGTGTTTTCCTTGCTCATGTCTGAGACCAAAAGAAATGTCAGAGTCACATTTCAGTTCACCGTTCAGATCTCTGCCTAGCTGACTGTGAGGGCTTTCAGATTGCAATCTAATCTGTTTTACAAGCTTTTCTGCCTAATTCTTGGCTTTATCCCCAGATTAAATACTAAATGCTATGTTAGCTACTAATTTCCTTAGACAGGCCATCAGTACACCAAAAATAAAAGCAACACTTTTCCTTGCAGTCACTTCTCAATTCACAGAGATAACTGATATAGTTTGCAGTAGTACAGCTAGGGAAATGTGGCAATTAGGATCCCATTGTGCAACAGATCTCTGAAAGATACACAAACAGGTAAAGACAATAACAGAATGATTGACAAATGCCCTATACGCAGAGACAAAAAAGAATGTGAATTGTCTTTATATTTACTTTTAATTTAAGAATGCAAAGACATGTAAAGTAATTTGAACTCTATGAAAAAGATGGCCAAGGAATGATTCAAGAAATTTCAGAATCCAAAAGTTTAAATGAGGAAAAAGATAAAAAGAGGTCATTGATAATCCCAGAAAAAAAAATAGTCAAAACAAAGTAAGAAATGAAATTACCATATTCTCAAATAATTCTCTATAAGATGTACAGTTTTTTAAAACACAAATGTCTAAAATAGTCTGTTGTTATGGTTTCTTATGAGATTAAAAAGTGGAAAAAAGGAGAACTGAACTAGAAAACTAAAAATGGAATTTACCATAATATAAAGAAGTGAAAAGTATCCTTCATGGCCACAAATTGCTCTGGGAGGAAAAGTTAAACTTCCAAAAGTTCTAATGAACAAACTACTTGAAAATTGCATTTTGTGTCCTTAAACCCAAAAAAAAACTAAAAACAAAAAAACAACTTTAACCTTCTTTTATTTTTTTACTATTCTAAATAATTGAATTCCATTGTTAAGTCACCCAAACTCTAAACTTAATTCTAATGCAAGTTTATTTTTTTCAGCCTTCTCTAAATTTTCCTTTCAAGATACCTATAAGCCTCCATTCTTTTTTTTTTTTTTTTTGTTTTGTTTTTGTTTTTTGGACCACACCCAGTAACGCTCAGGGGTTACTCCTGGCTATGTGCTCAGAAGTTGCTCCTGGCTTGGGGGACCATATGGGACACCGGGGGATCGAACCGCAGTTCGTCCAAGGTTAGCGCAGGCAAGGCAGGCACCTTACCTTTAGCGCCACCGCCCGGCCCCTAAGCCTCCATTCTTAACAATATTTTTCCTTGTCCAGAAGCAAATGAAATAACTGAGTGCAGGCAAGTTTGAATTCTAGGCTTCCCCCAGTGATCTCTCAGAGTTCTACAACACATATTCATTAAGATTTCATTCCCTTATGGTTTTGTTTTCATTCCAGGTTTTGGGATGTTGTGCATTTTTTTAATCCATTTTTACTGTATTTCAAAGGCTTAACATGAGATTTACACTCATAAATTTTTCACTACACAATACCAATCTGTTAACTGCAGTCACGGGTTTATATGGCAGAGTTCTAGAATTTCTTTCAAAATCGAAACAAAATCTATTGAAAATACCTCATTTTCCTTAGCCACAGTCCCTGGCAACTACAGTTCTGTCTCCAAGGCTAATTCATGTTACCGCATGTGTTGTCAAGGTTTCTTTTTTTCCTAACAATCAATAATATCTTGGCCATATCAGCTCATGTGTCCAGCTCCACAAATCCTAGAATTTGTGGAGCCATGCACGTGAATTTTTAATATTGACACTCCAGAAAGAACTTACTAAATTAGATGTGAAATTAGCATGGAAGCCATCTTTGTAAAAATGGTATTAGGGGCCAGGCGGTGGCGCTAGAGGTAAGGTGCCTGCCTTGCCTGCGCTAGCCTTGGACGGACCGTGGTTCGATCCCCCAGCATCCCATATGGTCCCCCAAGCCAGGAGCAACTTCTGAGCGCATAGCCAGGAGTAACCCCTGAGCGTTACCAGGTGTGCCCCCCCACAAAAAAAATGGTATTCAAACAAAAAAACTTACAGAGCTAGAGGTATAAATTCATCAGTAGAATGTTAGCCTTGCATATGGGGCTCTGAGTTTAATTCCCACATCACCTAAACAAAACAAACAAAACACACAAACCCCAAAAATAAAAAAAAGAAATGCTGTATACTTTAAAAAGAAAAAATAATAGAAAATATTCAATATATGTATATACTATCTTTTTCAGTTCTCATAACTGATTGTTTAACATTTAGGATGCTTCCACACTATGATTTTTTTTTTTTTTTGGTTTTTGGGCCACACCCTGTGACGCTCAGGGGTTACTCCTGGCTATGCGCTCAGAAGTTGCTCCTGGCTTCTTGGGGGACCATATGGGACGCCGGGGAATCGAACCGCAGTCCGTCCTAGGCTAGCGCAGGCAAGGCAGGCACCTTACCTCCAGCGCCACCGCCCGGCCCCCCACACTATGATTATTACAAATAGTACTTCAATGCAGTTCTTGATTTTATTCCTTTGTGATAAATCTCCAAAAGTGAGATTACTGATGCATATAGCTCTGTTATTGCAATCATAAACAATTAAATATACTTAATAACTTATATATTGTTTTCCAGAATCACTACATTTTTTTCATTCCCATCAGTAATGTGTATTGGTCCAAGTTCACCACAGCCTTGCTCACTGGTTATTTTTAGGCTTTTGGTTTGTATTTCCCACATAAAGATACTTTTCATAAGTGTAGTGACAGCAGTTTGATAATTTCTCATCTTTCTTGTTTTGTTTCGTTTTTGGGTCACACCTTGCAGCGCTCAGGGGTTACTCCTGGCTTTACGCTCAGAAATTGCTCCTGACAGGCTCTCGGGGGACCATATGGGATGCCGGGGTTCAAACCACCGTCCTGCATGCAAGGCAAAGGCCCTACCTCCATGGTATTTCTCTGGTCCTCTCATCTTTTTTTTGCATTTTAAGTTTTGCAAAATAAGATCTAATATCTAATCCTCAAAAATATAAAAAATATAAATTTAAGCATTGACTTTCTGCAGATATAATAGCTCATAGACCCACTGCGAGATTTCTCTTCTCATCCCCCCTCTATCTATCTAGGGTATCTTCCTCTATCTAGCTATCTTCCTCCCCAAATTTTCTGCTCTCCATCACTTTATTATCTGATGTGTTCAATATGCATCAGAAGCTCCTGGAGGACTTGTTAAAGCACAGATTGCTGAGTTACAACCCAGAGTCTCTAACTTAGATGATCTGAAATGTGACCTAAGAATCCGCATGTCTAGCATGTTTCCAGTTGCTGTTGATGGTCCCAACCACTCCTGGAGAAGCACTGAGGTACAGATCTTAGCTTAGGCTGTGTAAGTTCCACTTTTTCTCTTGCTCTGTCATTATGTCTCCCAACTTTCATTCTCCTGGTTCTTGCTGCAAAAGTACCCAAACAAGGTCTGAAAAATAATTAACTCTCCTGAGATAGAAAAGACTGAATTCTTTTCGTTGCCAGACAAACAGAGAAAAGCAAAGTCGGCTCAATAATGAATGGCAATGTAATTATATAAAATATACACCATGGATGAATCGAGAAACATTATGCTAGAAATAAGTCAGACATAAAATAGTACATGCTATATGATTAAATTTGTATCAACTCCTAGAAACAAGAAATAATGACAGGAAAAATTTTAAATTGTCTCTAGGTGGTGGCCTAGAAAAGGGATTGACTATTAGAGACACTTGGGAGCATTTGGAAATCTTGGAAATGTTCTAAATCTAAATTGTACTACTGACTTAATCATTTTGTAATATTTCTCACTACATTTTTGATATAAAAGAACTCCATTTATTATATATAAATTGTCTCAGCAGATTGAGGGAATTAGAATAAAGATGCATAATATATAGTAATGGGCATATGTAATACTCAATACAAAGATTCCATTTAATTTCCAACCACTTTAATTTGACTGGTGGACTTTAATAAAGTATTCTCTGGTTTTAAGACCATTTTGGTTTGATTTTGATTTGGGCTTCTACTTTGTGTGCTAAAGGATACTGGACTAGGGTGTATTAGCCATAATTTCCAAAATAATAAAAGTGAGAGACCTTTGTTTAGATCCAAAGGATACCTATTGAATTGCATTTCTGAACTCATAAATACTGGCTATAGAAGCTTTAATTTAAATACAGTGTATTTAATGAAGGAAACATAAACAGAGCTCAATAAAGGAAATTATGTACCTTAGGGCAACTCTTTCCAAATCTTTGGTAATGTTTGGTGTGGTCTCTTCTTTTTCATCTCCCAGGGGAATAATTACACAAGTTCTGCTTTCTGCTCACCTGCCTTCTTGTGTCAAATCTGGCATCTCTATTGCAAGATAATTGCTGCCTAGAATATTCAATTAGCTTTTAATTAAATATTGCTCATTAATATAACTGCAAGACAATAAAACATATGTCATTTGATTAGCCAAAGATTCAAATATAAATTACATTCATTTTTATGCCAACATGCACTTTACCTAATGAGATATTTGTCAGCCTGCTGTAAAAAGATTGTGTGATCTTATTTTCTTTCAGAGATTTTTTTTTAAATGACTACAAATAAAGTTTCAAAAGGATAACAACAACCCATGTTCTTTTCCTCAACTCTACATTAACTCTCTAGAACATCAGGTTTTTGCAGTTACATACACCCATATTTCCAGAAAAGCAAAGGTTAAATAAAAAATGTAAGGGAATATTTGCTATATAGCATACAGAGTTGTTACAGAACACAAAGAGACAAGGCACAAATACTCCCAGGCCTTGTGTAGAACCTGAATTTGGCCTGTCCCTAGGAAGGTAGAGTGATGAACATGGAGAATAAGATAGACCTGATTCTGATGTAGGTATGGTTTCTCAAAAATGCACCCTTTTTTTTTTTTTTTTTTTTTTTTTTTTTTTTGGTTTTTGGCCCACACCCATTTGACGCTCAGGGGTTACTCCTGGCTATGCACTCAGAAATCGCTCCTGGCTTGGGGGACCATATGGGACGCCAGGGGATTGAACCATGGTCCATCCTACGCTAGCGCTTGCAAGGCAGACACCTTACCTCTAATGCCACCTTCCCAGCCCTTAAAAATGCACCATTTCTTAGCTGGAGAAACAGTAAAGCAGGACAAGTGCTTGCCTTGCAAGCAACTAACTGGGGATTGATCCACAACATCCGATGGTCCCTTAAGCCTGCCAGGAGTGATTTCTGAGTGCAAAGCCAAGAATGATCCCTGAGTGCAGAGCAAGGAGTGAGCCCTGAGCACCACCAGATGTGACCACTCTCCAAAATACCCATCTTAAAATAAATGCACCTTTTTCATAAGAACTTGGCTGTGGTGTTTTTTTGTTTTTTGTTTTTTTTTTTATCTCTTAAAGGATATCTAAGTCAGGATACACAACAACCAATACCAGCTAAAAACTGCCAGCTGCTTCAAGCCTAATGTCATCTAAGTGGAATGGAAAAAGTATTGTATCTCCAATAAAGTCATTAATACAATAGCAGAAGATTTAGCAAACTATCTTTTTTAAGATAAGAATAAAAAATTACAATAAAAAGGTGTGTGAATGGCAGTTGTTGTTTGTACAGCACAGCAAAATTTGGGAAAAATAGAAAGGAAAAACCTTTGGCCTAAAAACAGGGAGACTTTACCCATGAAGTATCCTGGCATAAGACCAACTCCAGGCTCCAGGCATAGTAAATTGTCTAATCCCAAATTCTTTCTCTGTGATCACAGTAAAAGCTCTTCACAATCACGATTGTTGCTGCCAGGTTTCTGTAGTTAGAGATCCTGGTTTCTGTACAGATTCTATGTCAAAGTCAGGGTAATGCAGAGAATCTTTTGGTTTCATCTGACTATTAGGTAGCAATGCATAAAACCCAGCCCTGAAAGCAGGTTGCTGCTATTACCGAGTCGTCAGGGCATCATATGAACCCACTCTGGAGTAAGTCAATGCCAGTGCAGCAGTAGGGGCTTCCTTGGTATAAATCTGATTCCTGGTCCTGGTGTAGAAAATCTTGCTGTTTCCATAGATGGCATCCAACGTTCAGAGGTGAATTGTCAATATAGGATCTTCTGAAGCCTAACACTATGACAAGTGTTCAAGGTGTAAGACTTCACTGAAATATAAAATGTATGTGTTTCTATTTCTATTAGATAAGAACTTGTTTGCATACATAATATTTCCTTATTTTAATGTGTCTATGCAAAAAAGGAACAATGTGACATGGTACTACTGGTACATATGGGGGTAAAAATAGCAAGCTAAACAATCCCTGTAACCTGGTTCTAACATGAACTCAGAACACTAGAGAGACTTATCTACTAGAATTCCCTAATAAATAGATCCAAAAAAATGGGGGAATATTGCTGCTTCATAAGAAGATGGACAATAAAGGTTATACATCTTAAGGAAATATATCTAAAGAAATATTCAAAGGAGATGTACCTATACCTATACCTTTTAAGTATTTTGAAATAGTCTTGGGGGAGATAAAAGCCAGAGAACAGCTTCAACCTTTGATTTGGTCTTGTGGAATCTGAAAATGGCTTCCAGAAGTCACATATCAGGAAATGTCCTTAATCTGGGAGTTTCTCAGAAACTAAATCTGGTAGCAAGCAACAGTCCACAATGAAGGGAGGTAGGGGAAAAGGAACTGCCAAAAGCAAATCAGCAGCAGTGGCAGAGGCAGCTTTAAAAAAAAAAGCCCTTAACAATAAAAATTAAAAAAAATAAAATAAAAATATAATAAATAAAAGCCAGCAAGTCAGATGTAAAGGTTTTCCATTTTCTAGGCCAATCATGATTGGTGAGGGTAAACTTTACTGATGAAAAGCTTCATGGGTTAGATTGTGTATAGAGCATTCTTAAAAACAATCATAATTTTCAAGTCTAAAAATCTAAGTGATATGGTAATGAGCACTGTAAGAAGAGTCTATGCCATGAAATAGTGTCTAGTGGGTCTTGAGCAACCAGTTTTCTTTCATAAAAACATTCTCACATTATGAGCATTATGGTATAATAGTAAACTACCTCAATTGAAAACTGATTATAGTAACATATTCAATGAATAAGCTCTGTAACAGGAGTCATGGAATGTAGTTACATATTCCATTGCTATCTGTGGACATAAACATTAGATTATATTAGCAGGCATAATTAAATAGAAAATGAATAGATTGGAATTTTTCATGGCATTATCATAATGGGCTGTGTCTTCTGAATCTAATATAGATAGTATTGCAATGTGGAGCTGGGGAAACCAACCTATATCTCCAAGAACTACTATAGACTAAAAGAACAAGGAGCTATTACAGACATAGTAAAATTAAGACATTAAAACTACTTATAGTGGGGGCCGGGCGGTGGCGCTGGAGCTAAGGTGCCTGCCTTGCCTGCGCACGGACCGCGGTTCGATCCCCCGGCGTCCCATATGGTCCCCCAAGAAGCCAGGAGCAACTTCTGAGCGCATAGCCAGGAGTAACCCCTGAGCGTCACAGGGTGTGGCCCAAAAACAAAAAAAAAAAAAAAAAAAAAAAACTACTTATAGTGAACACTATAGTAGGAGTGCATGGCTTCCAAATGCATTCTGCACCTGTTTCTGTGGATAAAAGCATTAGAATCTTAATATAGACATCTATAGAGAGCAGTGGGTTGGACACCTGCTCAGTCTAAACAGCTTTATCTTTTATGGGAGAGTTTAATCTGTTGATATTTAAGGAAACTATTGACAGAAAAGGTTGTTGTGCCATTATATTGTGTAGGGTTGTTGTTGGTACAATTGGTACAATTTGAGTAGCTCATTTTGGGTCAATTTGGTTAGTGCAAATATTGTGAGTTCTTTTTTGTCTGAGAATATTTTTAACCCTCTTTCCCATGTAATGCAAGTTTCACTGGGTAATGCACTCTAGGTTGAAAGTTTCTTTCATTCAGTCATTTGAATATGTCATTCTACTTTTCTTGCCTGGATTGTTTCAAAAGGAAGATCTGGTTTGATTCTTATGTTGCTTCATTTATACTCGAGTGTTTTTCCTCCCTTACTGCTTTAAAGAGTTGGTCTCTCTCTACTTTTTGCCATTTTGATTATTTACTGTCTTGGTGTTGTTCTGGTATGGTCTATTTTGCTTGGCACTATTTTTGCCTCTTGGATTTGTAGAGAAACCTCTTTCCCAAGGGTGAGAAAGTTCTATGGTATTATCTCCCTCACTATTTATTCTTCCCCTTTCTCGTTTTCTTCCTCTTCTGGAATTCCTATATTTCAGAGATTATCTCTCCTGTCTTTGTTAATTAAGTACCTTACATTTTATTCCAGGGTTTTGTCTCTCCTTTCTTTTTTAACTTCTTTATTATTGCTGGCTTGTAATTTGTCTTCAAGTTCATTTCTGCTATTTTCCACCAGTGTAATTTTTTTTATTATGGCCTGTTAACATGTTTCTTAGTTCTTTCAGTTCCATTTATGTAGATTCTCTCATCTTCTGAGAGTTCTTCTTTGAGTGTATTGAGTTGTTCATCTTTAGATTTTTTCATTTTGCAGGCTACTGACTCCTTTATTTTCATTGCTAAACCAATAAGAGTTGATTTTAGGTCCTATTCTATAAGGTTCAGGTGTTTGGGAGGACTTGGTGATTTGACAAGATTTCTCTCTGTATCCCTCAAAGTAGATGTCTTCTTTGGCTTCCCCATTGATCTTCGCATTTAGTAGTTTGGAGTGCTTGAATATCATGGTGTTTAAGAAAGTGATCTATTGTGCAGGTCTTTTTTATTGGTCCCAAGATGTATACAGTCTGGTCGTGGTTCTCGTATCCAGTCATCTGTAAAACACAATCTTGGCTTTTGGACCTACCAAAGGGTGCCACGTCTTCTGGTTTTGTCTTGTCGTTGGCTGGTGAGGTAGGCTAAACTGCTCTGAGGTCACAATAAGCATGATCCTCAGTCCCAAAGATCCGACAGAGACAATTGTAACGGAAAGGGGCTTCTGGAAGCACAAAGAAAGACGCTATCCTAGATGCCATCCTAGGTTCAGGGCAAAGACTAAGATCACCAACCACAGAAGACGGATTAAAATGGCACTGAGGTAACAGAACCTCTAGATTCACAAAGACTGACTTCACCATAAGTCCCATCTCAGGATCTGTACGGATACTGGAGACCTCTAAACACAGAGCTCTGATTGCATCACCCTGGACAGAGCAGAAGTCTTCCACACACCAAAAAAAAATAAATAAATAAAAAAACCCACCACCGGGAGAGTAATGATCCTGAGCAAAGACTAGAGTTGATCCCATGACAGTATACTCCAAGGACGGAGAAACCCCATATCGCATAGGGCAAGTGAATTCCTTTTCGAATGACCCCAATATTTACTGTGCCAGGGCAGAAGGGAAAAAAAAAAAAGAAAAAAACACAAAACCTTGGACATTTATATATATATGTATATGTATATGTATATATATATTACCTTCATTTATTATTGTTATTATTATTTTTATTTACCTAGCTATTTTGGTCGATTTCTCTGTTTGGATGTGATTATTGAAATCGTTGTCCCCAGATATCCTTATTTATTTATTTATTTACTTTTCTTCTTTTCTCTCTTCCTTTTCTTTCGAGAGGGGCTACGCCAGGTTTCTTATTTCAAGACCACGGCGTGTTTTTTTTTTGTTTGTTTTTTGTTGTTTTTGGTTTTTGTTTGTTTTGTTTTATTTTGTTTATCTGTCTTTAGTGGTGCTTATCGATATAGCTGGAGTCCTCACTGGATATTTGACACTTTTTTTGGTACTGGTGGAGTGTTTCACATTCTTTCTCTCACTCATTTCCCAAATCGATGATGAGAACCTCTAGAAGGATTCTGCCCATCTTCGGGGTATTAGACTTTTACCCCCAGTTTATATATTTTCACCTTTTCAGGCAAAACCACGCAACTTGAACTAGCTAGCCCTGCCCCCACTTAGAGGGGGAAATCAGGGAGACATCAAGACCAAACTGATGCAAGACTACTAAGTAGTAGGTTAGATACAGAGGGGACCACATATTCTAGACGCCCTGGGGGAGAGGGAAGAGGAAAAGGGAGGTAGGACAAAAACGGAGGTGTAGGGAGGACAATTTAGGGATGGGAATCCCCCCGGATTATATGTAAATATATACCTAAAATATTATTGTCAACAATATGTAAGCCACTATGATCAAAATAAAAATTACATTAAAAAAAAAAAAAAGAAAGTGATCTATTGAATTGTTTATATGAAATGTAGCAGAAGATATATCTTCTTAGAAGTTATTTTTCTAAACTAGCAAGGTTGTTCAAGTGTGGTAAAAATATTGCATACTAATTTATTGATTTGTTCAGCTAATCTTTGAGCTGCATATTTTCTAAGAGAATAAAGTACTTGATCCAATCTTTAAGGAAGTCTATGATATAGTTGAATTTACTTTGGGAAAAGGAGGACTGATGAGCTGAGGGAAGGCTAAAAAGGAGCTCCATTTGAGCTTGTTGGAGGGAATTAATATGGGAGCTTCCTTGTTCCTGCCCAGACACAGACCTAACTTTGTTAATACTTTTTTAAAGCATTATACAGATTTAATGTAATCCCTATAAAAATTCCAGTGATATTTTTCAAAGAAGTAGATCAGATGCTCCTGAAATTTATATTGGCAAAAACAAAAACAAACAAAACTAATGGGAATAATCACTTTCCCCAACTTTAAATTATACTTTAAAGCCATAGTCATCAAAAGAGCATGGCATAGGAAAAATGACCAACTCTTATCAATGGAATATAATTGAATATACAGAGATGGATGGATCCATAGGTTAATCAACAATTATTTTTGATAAAGGCCCAATTAATATAAAGCAGAACAAGTAAATCCTCTTCAACAAGTGGAGCTGAGAAAATTGGTCAAATACATGAAAAAAATGACCTCAGACCTCTCAATACCATGCATAAAGGTCAAATCAAAATGGATTAAAGACCTTGATACCCAAAATAATAAGGTACATGGAGGAAAATATAGGCAGAACACTCCATGACATTGGAGCTAAAGGCCAGTGAAAAACCACTGGCCAACCAAGGGGAAGCAAAGATAAACTAATGGGATTACATTGAACTGAGAAGCTTCTGTACCTCAAAGGAAATAGTGTTTGGGATACAAAAGCTACCTATGGAATGGGAGAAGCTTTTCACCCAATACCTATCAGATTCAATGTTAAGAAATCCAACTATAATCATATTTATAATCAAGGTATTTAAGTAAAGATATTAATTAAAAGATCAGCTTTACAAAAAAAAAACTAAGCCCATCAAAAAATGGGAAGAAATGAACAGATAATTCCTCAGAGAAGAAATACAAATGGCCAAATGCACATAAAAAAATTTCCCTCAACACTAATAATCAGGGAGATGCAAATCAAAACAACAATGAGATTTCATATCACACCACAGATACTATCATACGTCAGGAAAAAAAGAAAGAAAAAGAAAAACCAGTGCTGATGTGGATGCAGGGAGAAAGAGATACTCATTCACTGCTGGTAGGAATATAGATTGGTTCAACCATTTTGGAAAACAATAAGGACATTCCTCAAAAAGCTAGAAATTGAGGACCCTTATGACCCAACAATATCACTCCTAGGGATATAGCCTAGGAACACAAAAACACAGTCCAAAAATGCCCGCTGCACTCCCATGTTTAGCACAGCACTAATTACAATAGCCAGAATCTGGAAATAACCCAGGTGCTGGCCAACAGATTAGTGGCTAAAAAAAAGCATGATACATCTACATAATGTAGCTGTTAGAAAAAATTAAAGTCACAAAATTTGCTTATACATGGGTGGACATGGAGACTATTATTATGAGTGATATGAGTCAGAGGAAAAGGGATAGACATAAAATAATCTCACTTTTTTGTGGGATGTAAGAAAAACAAGAGATAGTATGATAATAATACTAAAAGACAATAGAGACAAAGGTCAGGAGGACCAGCCTAGGGTAGAGAGCTAGCCACAAAGAGTGATAAGTGTAGCTAAAGTAAAGAAGGATCAACTAGGACAATCATAGTTAGAACTGATAGCTCTGTACAATTACTCAGAGCTAAAAGTGGAGAAACTAAAAGGTAAGGCACCTCCATTAAAAATAATGCAAACCACAGTATCAAAAAGGAAAGAGAAAGATACAGGGAGAAAAAGAGAAAGGGAGGAAGAGAAAGAATAAATTTGCCTGCCTAAGAGAAATAATAAAGAAAATAGACCCATAAAAAGGCAATTACAAGGTTGGGGCTGAGGGGTGGGAGGGAAACAGAAGACATCAGTGATGAGAAGGGTGCACTGGTGATGGATGGTGTACATTGTACACTGAAACCCAACAGTGAACAATTTCGTAACTGTGGTGCTTATATAAAGCAATTAAAATACAAATTTATGAAATAAAAATGGAAAAGAAATAAAAATTATATCTGTTTCAAAAAGTAAACAGAAGCATTTATTAGTTCAGTTTCTACCAGAAATGAGAAATAAAGATGCTTCATTAGGCAGGCATAAAAAAAAGGGTAAGAGCCACTGTCAAAGAGTAAAGCATCTGGGACTGGAGAGATAGCATGGAGGTAGGGCTTTTCCTTGCATGCAGAAGGATGGTGGTTTGAATCCTGGCATCCCAATGGTCCCCGAGCCTGCCAGGAGCGATTTCTGAGCCTAGAGCCAGGAGTAATCCCTGAATGCTGCCAGGTGTGACCCAAAAATCAAAAACAAAAATAAAAATAAAATAAAATAAAAAAGAGTAAAGCATCTCTTCTTTCAGAAACTGGAGAGGATCACCAACCTAGGAAGGTAGCTTAACAAAGGTAGTGCCAACAAGGCCTCAGACAGCAGATTACATATGAAAAAAATTTAATAAAGTAAAATTCTAAATAATATGATAAGTTTTAATTCACTCCAAGTCAAATTAATTTGGACAATCTTAATGATGTTAATATAAAGGTGTGAGGAGGCTATGGATTATAGCTTAGAGGCAGATCACTTATTAAACTCTATGTGAGGCCCTGGTTTCAATCCCTGACACTATAAGTCAAAGAAAGAAAGAAATTTTATAAAACATGTTAGACTTTTCCCTGACACAATAAAGAAAATAGACCCATAAAAAGGCAATTACAAAGTGAAAGCAAGTGGAAGTTGGGAGACCCACTCTAAACCTTTCTCGGGGTTTACTCCCTTCACTCCTGGCATGCCTAAGAGACCATGTGTGATGCCAGGGATCGAACCTAGATCAGTTGCAAGCAAGGAAAGCGACTTACCTGCTGTATGATCTGATTCCCTAATTATTTTTTTAAAGATAGGCAAGTATTGCAAAAAGAGTTCCTTACAAACGTTAAAAGTTAGTGGCTAAGTTCTAAATTGATAACCTGACATGAGGAAATGGGAATAACTTGATCTAAGAGCAAGTTGTCCTTCCTCATCAGCTATCGATAAGACAAAATCAGAAAATATGTCACCCTTTGATCTGTGCAAAAGCCAAGATCGCTATATACAGATGACTGGTTGTTGCAACCAAGACTAGACAGTACGCATCCAGGGACCACCAACAACAGCAACAGCAACAAAAAGCTCTAGCCTAGCTTTTGGTTAACGATCTGTTCAACAAACAAGATCTCAAATTCCAGAGGTCTGACTGAGACAACCGCAACTGAACGGGTCTTCCAGAAACATAACGAAAGACTTTATCCCAGGCTCCATCCTAGGAGCAACATAATGACTACAGCAACAGCAACAAAAAGCTCTAGCCTAGCTTTTGGTCAACGATCTGTTCAACAAACAAGATCTCAAATTCCAGAGGTCTGACTGAGACAACCGCAAATGAACGGGTCTTCCGGAAACATAACGAAAGACTTTATCCCAGGCTCCATCCTAGGAGCAACATAATGACTAAGACCACCAACTACAGAAGATGGATTAAAACGACACTGAAGAAGTATAACTGCTAGAACCACAAAGAAAAACTTCATAAGCTCCATTCCTTGAGCTGCACAACCACCAAGATCTCTAGATACAGAGGTCTGATTTTACCATCCGAGACAAAGCAGAAGTCTTCCATACACCACGAAAGCAACAAGAGGAGAGAGTAAATGATCATGCAAGGAGTCTATAGTTAATCCCATGACAGTATACTTCAGAGGTGGAGAAACCCTGTATCTCCTAGGCCAAGGGAATTCCCTCTATAATATCCGCAATAGTTACTGTGCCTATGCAGGGGGGAAAAGAAAAGGGAAAAAAAGCACAAAACAATCATTTTTCCACATATTTATTTATTGATTGATCGATTTTTTAAGTCTTTATTTTGGTGTAAGATTGAAGTTGATGTCTCCAATATTATTTTATTTTATCTTATCTTATCTTTCTCTTTCTTTTTGCACTCAAACATAATTTGATTTCAGAACCGAGACTATTGTGTAGTGCTTGTCTTTATTGCTGTAGTACTCACTGGTTATTTAATTTGATATTTCTTTCTGTATTGTTGTGGTGTTTCAATTACCTTTTTCACATCCTCTCTCAAACTGAGGTTGGAAGCCTCCAGAGGGACTCTGCCCATTTTCAGCATATTTGACTTCTTTTTTTTTTCTCTTATTTTTTACCCCAATCTATTGCTTTTCTTTCCTTCAAACAAAACCACATACCTTGATTTATCTAGCTCTGCCTCTTAAATAGAGGGGAAAACAAGGGAGGGTTCCAGGACCAAACAGATATATGATAACTAATGGTAAGCCAGACAAAGAGGGGTCCACCTACTCTAGCAGGCGGGGGTGGGGGGGGTGGGGGGGATGATGGTGGAGTATATGGGTTGTAGAAAGGGAACTGGGATGGGGGGAGGACATATTTGGTGATGGGTATTCCCCTGATTCAATGTTAATATGTACCTAAAATACTACTGTGAAAGATATGTAAGCCATTATGAAAAAAAAAAAGTTAGTGGCTAGGGGCAGAGAAATAGTATGGAGGTAGGGCACTTGCCTTACATGCAGAAGGACGGTGGTTCGAATCCCAGCATCTCATATGGTCCTCTGAGTCTGCCAGGAGCGATTTCTGAGTGTAGAGCCAGGAGTAACTCCTGAGCACTGCCAGATGTGACCCCCTCCCCCCAAAAAAAAACAGAAAACCAAAATAAAAGTTAGTGGCTGGAGAGATATTATAGTGGGTAGAGTGTTTTCCTTGTATGCAGTTGACCAGGGTTCTATTCCCAGCAACCTATATGGTCCCCCGAGCAACATCCAGGAGTAACTCCTGAGTGCAGAGTCAGGAATTTTAACTCCTGAGCATCACTGAGTATGGCCCCAAAACAAAACAAAACAAAACTACAAATGTTAAAAGTCAAAACAAGTGCCTAATACTGCTCTGGCCCAACTTGTACCAAGTTGATATGACAGCCTGAAGAAGAGGAAACACCAAGAACTTGATCTAAGAGAAGGTCACCCTACCTCATCACCTAAAGGTAAAATGAAATCAGAAGACACACCATCCTTAGATCTGTGCAAAAATAAAGATCACTAAATACAGAAGACTGACTTTGACAACTTCGACTGAGCAGAACTTTTCCTGGGACCAAAAAAGAATGACCCTAGCCTAGGCTTCGGCCAAGGATTTGAACGAATCCCCAAGATCTCTAAGTCCAGAGGTTTGACTTTGACAACCGTGACTAAGCAGAACTTCTGGAACCATAAGGAAAGACTCTATCCTATGCTACATCCTAGGATCTGAGCAAAAAAACAAGATCACTAATTACAGAAGAATGACCACAACAACCGTGACTGAACAGAACTTCTGGAACCATAAAGAAAGATTATCCTAGATTTCCTTCTACGATCTCTGCAAATACCGGGATCTCTAATTACAGAGGACTGATTTTGACAGCTACATGAGTAGAATGTTTCCTGGCACTATAAAAAGACTTTAAGGTTCGACAATGAGCATGTTCGGAGCCTGTAGACGTTCCCATGACAGTATGCTTCAAGGGTGGAGAAACCCTGTATCTCCTAAGCCAAGGGAATTCCCTTTCTAATTTCCCCAACACTTACTGTACCTATGCAAAAAAAAAAAAAAAAAATGAAAACCTTGCCACAGTAGCACACCAGCCTCCCCCACTTTCTTTTTTTTATTTTTCTTCCTCTTGGTGGTGTTGTTTTGTTGCTGTTTTTTTTCTCCGTTGTTGTTGTGGTTTTTTTTGATGTTGCTTGTTTCGTTTTTGTTTTTGTTTTTTCTCTTTCTCCTTTTAAATCTATATTTATAGCTTCTAGACGGGCTTCTCCCAGTTTTTTTTTTCTCCAACAGAACCACAGAACTTGAATCATCTTGTTCTGCCTCAAAAATTGAGGGGAAAAAATAAAGTGGATGGTATCAGGAACAAACAATCGCATGAACATTAAATTGATCAGACCTAAACACCAAACCCAAGGTCAATGACAACAGAATCAAGATAACCCAATCTAAAACAAGCTATACACAGAGGGGACCTGTGACACTGGCAGTTCGTGGGGAGCCGGGGTGGGGGGTTGTGATACATGCTGGGAACAGTGGTGGAGGGAGGACAACACTGGTGGTAGAGTGGCCCTAATTTATTTTCACTATGTACCTTAAATATAACTGGAAGAAAAAAAATAACTAAATAAAATATAACTGGAAGACTTGTAATTTACATTTGTCACAATAAAAAATATTTTAAAAAATAAAACAAAGGGGGGCCGGGCGGTGGCGCTCGAGGTAAGGTGCCTGCCTTACCTGCGCTAGCCTAGGAGACGGACCGCGGTTCGATCCCCCGGCGTCCCATATGGTCCCCCAAGCCAGGAGCGACTTCTGAGCGCATAGCCAGGAGTAACCCCTGAGCGTCACCGGGTGTGGCCCAAAAACCAAAAAAAAAAAATTTAAAAAAAAAAAAAAAAAAAAAAATAAAACAAAGTCAAAACAATTTTAATGTGCAAAATATCAGTAAATGAAGTAAACAGTAATCAATTAGAAAATATTTTCATAACATTTATCAATGTAAAGCATATATAAACACATATACATGCCTGTTATAATAATAAATTACAAGTGATTTTGAAAATAATCTCAGTATATATAACAAAAGCCTACATATAGTATGCTGGAGACAACCTATACTGGCACATGAGATCTAATTGTCCTTGTTTCTGAACTTCATGTTTGGTGAGATATAGATTGAAATTAGATGGTGATATATAAACACCATGGAAAGTAATGAATGTTCAGATCATCTAAGTTTAATTCTGTTTTTTGTCATTTATCATCACAGATCTGTTTATTGCATATACTCTATGCCTATCCCTACTCAAGTTTACATCAAACAAAATATAAAAGTCATTTTCTTGACACTGGGGCAATAATACAATGGGTAGGGAACTTATATTGCATGTGGCCCCTGAGTTCAGTCGCCAAAACCTTATATAATTTCCTGAACACTATCAGGAGTGATCCCTGAGGGCAGTCAGGAGTAAGCACTGTGCAATGCCAGGTGTGGCCCAAAAACCGAAACCAAGAGAAATCTTTATCTTGAGGAATTTATAGAGACAGCAAAGAAGATATTCAATGGAAATCAAATGTCATTTAAAAATAAAAATTGTGTCCTTTGGAACAAAATGGCAATATCTTCAAGTTATTATGCTAAATTAGACAAGGAAGGAAGCGAAAGACAATTATCAGAGTTTTATTCATATATGCAATATGAATAGACTAGCAAACTAGCAAGAAACAAACTAGTAATAAGTAAACTAGAAAAAATAAAACAGCAAACAAACTCACAAGAAACAACATAACTAATTCAGAGGCTCAAAGAAAGCTTAGTGGTTAGCAAAGGAAATGGGAGGAGGATAGGAAGATGGGTCTAAGGTGTTTGTGGAGCCAGGGGTGGCAATGGCACTCTGGTATTGGGGCTGGTAACAACTAAGCACATACCCAAGTGTGACACTGAGCCATGCATTTACATAATATTGAAAACCAATGATAAGTCAATGGAAAAAATAAAGAACATGTAAATGTTTAAAAATATTCTAGCCCACAGAATGAAAACAAACAAGCCAAGAAGACCCTTCTGGTTTTTAAGTATTCTGTTTCAAATCAAGAGTCATTGAGTTGAATAGCAAATCTTCAGTCACTTGAATATCCTTGAAGAGACTGTATTAGACAAGATCAGAATGGGAAATTGGAACAATAGTTAGAGATAATTGCATCTTGTGCAGAACCAGACCACTCAGGCAACGGCCACCAAGCCCCAGAAGGGAGCATCAGCTGCACAGAACATCTCCAGAAGAGCTGCATTACCCTTACAGTCTGGCTTCTAGTCAGAATCAGACCTTGCTTACACAAGAGGGCTGAGATCCCAATGCAAATGGAATCATCTATCATGAGAAAAAAATAAAGCAAGAGGAATGATTTCTACATTTAAAAATGTGATCGAATGTTTAATAGTGAATTCAACATAATATATGCATTGCTTGTTCTAAAAATAAAACCCAAAAACTTCTATATTGTTTTAAATGCAATGTTCCCTTAATTTTATAATGTGACACTAATATTCTAGACAAACAATGGTGTAGATAGAGGGTTGTACAATAACAGAGAGGCTATATGGACTTTTCTTGTTTAGGAATCCAATAGAGATAGTTAACAAATGTGTTGAAGATGACCAATACAAGTTTTAAAAAATGCAATCCAAAGATTCCAAACAGCCATAATTAGAAAAATTAAGGGGGTATGTAAGGCTAGAGGACAGAATTATAAAGAAAAAACACAAAATAAAATAGTAAAAATCACTCACAAAAACATAACAAATTAAATGTCACTATTAATTGACAGGAGCATTCATTTTAATTTCAACTTTATATCCAACATATACTCCTAAAAGAAAGCAACATGAATATGAAAAGTAATAAATGAAAAAATTATGTAGGCCTGACTTCAGTTTCAAAAAATAGAATTTACTTATGATACATTCTGAAATCCCACTAAAAATGGTAATGTTTTAAGAACTAAACCCTATAAAATCTATAAAAACAGAAAATATTGGCTATAAATTTCTGGAAACTGTAAAGCCAGTGAGTTCTTGGTAATTGACTTAGGTGGCAGTGAGAATAGCAAGAAGTAGCATGACTCATATAGCAGTCTCAAAACACTTAAGACTTTTTGGTGACACCAGGGATCTTTGAAATAATGGGGGAAATAATGAAAATTATACTGTAAATAAAAAGACTGGCTGAAAGTATTTAAGAAGCAGTTCCCTAGATGCCATCTTAAGGCATTTTGAAGATTATGAGTAATATATGTAAAGCACATAGAGAATTGCCTGGCACAAAGCAAGTGCTCTCGATATGTTTGCTCATATTACTCCATAATAAGAAGCTAATAGATAATTCTATCCAAAGTGGAGAAGCGGCAATATTAGCATGCTATAGAGATGGAGAGAAATACTAAGCGAATGATCTAAAAGAATTTAAACTTGCTTTATCTAAAACGTGGGGAGGTGAGTGGGGAATAGGGTGTTAACAATTTTTATAGTAAGTATCACAGAATAGTTGTCTCTATAATTATGTTAAAAATAAAAACCCAAAATGGGAAGGAGTAAAAGGAAAGTCAGCAGGCATACTGGCAAATACTAATCAAAAGAAAGTGTCATAATGTTCATATAAGATAGAATGTAATTAATTTATGTAAGAGGGACAAGGAGGAAACATTGCAAATGACTAACTTATAATGCAGCAGGTCCTCGAATAATGTCATTATGTTTGACTTTTTTTTTGTAATGTTAATTAGGAAAACAATCCAGCCTACAATTAAAGAGAAAATGAATCCAGGACTAACTTTTATGTTACACATTTATTTTCTGAAAGTAGCCATTTTCAAAAATCTATCCAGGACATTGAGATGTCGTTGGACTTTTGAACCTTGTGGCTAGCTGCAGAGCTGCAATGGGAAATTGATATCTTATTCAAAGAAAAAATAAGATATAAATCATTTGAACAATACAATCATTTGAGCATGTACAAGATTTTTGGTAAAACATTTACAATATCCTGCACCCAACAAGACTTTCAATAACATGTGGAATATTTACAAAAATTTTGATCAATCCCTGGGTTACACAAAGGATTAAGGAAGGAAAAAGAATTTAAAATTTTAATTGAAGGGCTGGAGAAATAGTTCAGAGGTTAAGGCACTTAACCTTGAGCATAGTCAACTCTAGTTTGACCTCCAGCACCATGGTCCCCTGAACTGTCAGGAAAGATCTCTGAGTACAAGACCAGGAGCAAGCCCTGCTAATCCTGAGTAGCCAAGAGTAGCCCCACATAATAAAAAAATTAAATGAAATTTTAAAAATAACAAAATTTCTGTTGACACAATCTGCACTCATGTCCATAAGGCAACTGAATTTCACATTTCAAATTTTTTAATTTAAGAAATTTAAGACTTATGAAAAACTTGAGGGACATGTTCTCAAAAAATTCATAGACCAAAATAAAATAATAATAGGAATTACTGAATACCCAGGAGATAAGTGAAAGTTTTCTGTGCCAAATGCTTCTAGGTTATGTAACATTTTGTGCTTTACTGTGCATATAAGTAGACATATAAAATGTTTGTTTACTTTGCCCTATTCATTAATTTTTATTTCTTTTCATTGAACCCATGGAAAAAGTCATAAATACTTGTCTTTTTATGTTTCACTTATTTCTATGCATATTCTTTTCAATCTATTTCATCTTTCTCTGAATAGCAAAACTTCATCTTATATAACTAAACAGTATTTAGGATATTTCCATTGTAGAAATATACCCCATCTTTTATATCTAATCATCTATTGATAGGGACTTTAATTATTTTCATATTTTAGCTATTATAATGACATGAGAATAATAATGGTTTGACTTCTTGTTTTGATGTTTCATGTTCTTTAGATAGATACTCAGAACTGGTATTGCTAAATCACATAGCAGCTCTCTTTTGCTATTTGGGTATATTCAATATTCATGCTATTTTGCTCATTCTCCAGATGGGGTCAACCATCTCAAACCTTGCTCAGTCCTTTCTATACCTGGGTCCTAATAGTGACACACCCATATACAAGCACTAGTTCCTTCACTTACTCAGAATGACTCTGGGTGTGGGGTCTTTGTGTCATTTTGCAAGAAACATTAGTGGAATCATGTTTTCAAATGTGACCTGTAAAACATAAAAACAATCCCGCTTATGGATCATCTCGTGATTTAGCTAGCCAGGTGATTTATACCATGATATAAACTAAATGCCTAAGAGAGGTACCCCAGAGGGGAGAGTTTGCTACTTATACAGGAAGTACCACAAGAAATTGTAGACTTGATACCAGATGCATCTTAATATTTGCAGTGAATATTTTCATTCAAAAATATTAAAGGACTCAGAAATCCAGTTCATGTTCTGATGGATGAGCCTTGAACTGTCCCATACACATTTCTAGTCCTGCCAGACCTCCCAGGGTCTGGAGTGCTTTTTTGTGTTGGCATTGTTGGCATTCGCACTAGACCACCAAACGGATCCCTTAGCTTGAACTGAAAGTCCAGGTTTTTTTCAGGTAACAGACAAGTGCAGGAGGAAGGATATAAGTCACTTCTCCCTCTCTAAAGGCAGAAAAAGTGCCATATTCTTGCAAGTAAACTGGAGCCTGTGGTTGCTCAGTGTAATAGGAATACTAGATAGGAAGTTGCCACAGTAGGAGACAAAATGGGAAATGCATGTTTACAGAACTGCCAAAGTAGAAGCATACAGTGCCCCCATGTGGAAAAAAATATTTACAAAATATTTAACGTTTGTTAGGGATAACTTTATTTTATTGGGGGGCAATTTAATGCAGCACCCAGAAGAGCTCAGGGGCTAATCCAAATTCTGTGTTTAGGAAAGAGTGACCCTGGATGGTGCTTGAAGGACCTTGTATAAATGTTAAGAACTAGGAACACAGCAAATGTCTTACCTTCTGTACTATCTCCCTGACCTCCCAAATAAAAGAGTGTTTTTAAAGAAAGTAAAGAAAGAGTGACCCTGGATGGTGCTTGAAGGACCTTGTATAAATGTTAAGAACTAGGAACACAGCAAATGTCTTACCTTCTGTACTATCTCCCTGACCTCCCAAATAAAAGAGTGTTTTTAAAGAAATTAAACTCTTATAGGCAACCCTGCTGCTGATTGTTCAGAATTATCCAAGAAGCCAGTTATATGTATACATCAAAAATAGTTTACTAATTCTCCACAGACCACAATTGCTGAAACTTTGATGTCAAATATGGCACAATCAAGAATTATATGAAAGAAGTAATGGTTAAATTTATCACATAAAATTTAAGCCCAGTATGCATTCAAAATTAAATAGATTCAGGTTCAGAGACAGTATGGTGGGTAAGACACTTTACATCTGGCTGAGACTGTTTCAACAACCCCAGCACCACTTTAGGTTCTTTTAATAGATCCCATTGCCAAGTGCAGGTCCTGAACACTTCCAGGTATGTTCATCAAGACCCCTAAAATTTTTTATCATAATTTTTATTGTGACCAAAGAGTGAATAACTAATCTTTCACAGTAGTATTTAAGGTACATAGTGACAATGAATCAGGGCCATTCCCACCACCAGGGTTGTCCTCCCTCCACCCCTTTTCCCAGCATATGTCCCATATCTCCCCTATGTCCCCTGGAGTTCTCGTGAAACTGTTGCCTTCTGTGTATAGCTTTTTGTAGATAGAAGACCCCTAAATTTTAATATAATCTTTAACAATTAGATAAAATATCTTAGTATAATCAAATGTAACATCGTATCTAGTTCATAGGAAATCCGTATTCCTAATCCCATTAAATAAGATAATTTTTCAAGACATTTGGAGACCCCAGATCTAAATTGCTAAAGGTATCTATTTTCTAGTGTGAGCCCATGAATCCTACACAATTGCTTATCTTTCCCTGGGCACCTAGCACACACAACCAAGTCTTTTCAGATATAAGAACAAGTTGTAGAGCCATTTTTTTCTCCATAAGTCAGTAGGTACTTATGTAAGTATCCAGTCTGGGTTGGTAAACACCCACTCCTGATAAAGCAATTATAACAATCTGCATTGGACAAACTGCTTAGTTCCATTCAACCTCACCATTCACCCTCAGATATTCTTAATCCATAAGGGTTTATCAGCTTAAACTGTTCTGAAATACAACTTCTTTCTCAATATTATTTCTCCTTTATCCTTCCCAATAGGAATTCTCAGTATGGAACCTCACTTTCTTTTATTCCTTTTTCTTTTTCTTTTCTTCTTTTTTATTTTTGGGCCATACTCAATGGCGCTCCAGGCTTACTTCAAGCTCTGTGCTCAGAAATCACTCCTGGCAAGCTCGGGGGACCATAAGGAATGCCAGGGATCAAACTCGGGTCCATCCAGGTTGGCCAAGTGCAAGGCAAATGCCCTACAGCTGTGCTATCGCTCAGGCCCCAAGGGCCCTCACTTTCTGCTTCAAGAGCAATTCTATTAACATTTGGTAGAGCTTATTCGCTATGACAGCCACAGCACCCACAAGCTTGTTAGAAATGCATAGTGGCAGTTCTACCATAGAACTCGGAATACAGCCTCTGTGGTTGCAGAGGTTAAACAGATCACCTCTGTGGCCTGTATTTTAATAAACCCTTCTCCAAGTGATTCCGATGCACATTCAAGGTTTTTGCTTGTGTTTTCCAGTGAGATAATTAGAATATAAAATTGAATTAGTTATAGACATGTAATGTGAACTATTATGTTGATATATTGTGAGATGATTGCTGCAATAAATTCTTCATCCATCACTACATATATTTTATAAATTCCTTCCTCCTATGATGAGAACTTTCAAGATCTACTCTCTGACAAACTATTTATATGGATATATAATGGCCCTTCCTCTTATTCCATTCACAGAAGTATTCCACATCTTTTCTTTCTTCTCTGCATGTCAATTTTAAAATCTACAAAACAAAGATAATAATGCTGACAATAAGTTTGTGAATATTAGTAAGTTATTTTTAATAAACTATATGTACAGGGGTCATGGATGTTTTGGGTATAGAGTAAATCACATATGTAAAAGCTTGGTTGCCATCCCCAACACCATAAATGTAAATAAATAAAAACAGCTTAACTGGTAACTTAAAGTGCTCAGCCCAAGTAATAACAACAGAGGGAAAGAAAGGAGTAATATTTTCTTATATTGGTTTATGGGCCACACCCACTTGTGCTCAGGGCTTATTCCTGATTCTGTGTTCAGGGATATGTCTACTAAAGCTAAGGAAGACTACATAGGGTTCTGGGGACCACGACTGGATTGTCAGCATGTGAAGCAGATGGTCTATTCACTACTATTACTCTGGCCTCAGAAGAACATTTTATTTTTTATTAATATATTTATTTACACACCTCGATTACAAACATGATTGTGGTTGGGTTTCAGTCATGTAAGGAACACCCCCCTTCACCAGTGCAATATTCCCATCACCAATGTCCCAAATCTCCCTCCTCCCCACCCCACCCCCGCCTGTACCCAGAGACAGGCTTTCTACTTCCCTCATTCATTCACATTGTTATGATAGTTCTCAATGTAGTTATTCCTCTAACTGCACTCATCACTTTTTGTGGTGAGCTTCATGTAGTGAGCTGGAACTTCCAGCCTTCCTCTTTTATATCTCTGAAAATTATTCCAAGAATGTCTTTTATGTTTCTTAAAATCCACAGATGAGTGAGACTATTCTGCGTATGGGACCCAGAAAAAGAGGATAAGTGCTTAGAGTGCCTGCTTGTAAGCACAGTGACAAATCCCTAGAGCTCTACCTGCACCAAGAAGAATACTGAAGACTCTGCTATTTGAGTCTAGCAGCTCTGCTAGCTCCAGTACTAAGCACTGCAAGCAATTTTCTGCCACACTGCCATGGGATGATACATTTAAGCACTGCAAATAAGGAGTGCCACCTCCAGAAAGGATCATTGTAAAAAAAAAAAAAAAGTATGCTACTGCCATGCCCAGAAAGTGTGATCTCTGATAAGTGGGTGTAAAGGTACCAAGCATCTTCACCTTCTGAGAGCACCACAGCCATCACTTATCTTAAATAAGAGGGCAAATTCTGGTGAGCACCACAACTAGGGTCCCTGAACAATAAGGAAGGAAAGAGAATGTGTGCAAAGAAATAAAAGGGAAAAAATTTTAAGAAAAAAATTGAATTCTAGAAATAAAAAAATAAATAACAAATGAATACATATTTGTAAAGTTTAAAAAGAATAGCTGTGGGGAGCCAGAGAAATAGATAGAGCTGAGACTTGCTCACTTCCCAGAGCATCACCAGAAGTGAGCACAGAATAAGAAGTAGCCCCTGAGCAGTGGCATAACCACCATATTTGTGAAAAAAAAAATCTACACACCATAAAATGAATATCTCAACTTCAATGATTTTTAGCATATTCAAAGTTTTACATCCATCCCAATGATCTAACCTTAAAACATTTAAATCATGCCAAAAAGAATCCCAGTTACTTCCCATTTCCCTCTCTTTTCATTCTTGACAATCCTTCATCTATCTCAAGTCTCCATAGATTTGACTATTGTGCACATTACGTAGAAGGGGAATCATACATTACTTGCTTTTACATGACTGGCTTCTTTCACTTAGCACAATATTTTCACTGTTTAATTTGGAAAGCTTTTAGAGCAGTCTCTGGCACATGCTAAGTAGGCTGTGAGAATTGCTGTTTGCAATTATTTTTTCCCTAGATTTATGCTTTCCTAAGGACAAAGTCCCAACACTTTTCATATTCTGGAGACTCAAGTAATGGTTCTGTTTTCATCCTTCAATCTGGTCGTGCCCTCCAGACAGAAACTACCAGAAACACACCTGCAGTTGAGCAAGTTAGATGTTTTCTCTCTATGCAAAGGTATATGCTGAGAAACTGTGGGAGCTCAGCAAGAAAGAGTTAGGAAATAGGTTTGGAACTTGTCTTAACAGACTGGGGGAGAGAAGAGAGATATAAGTCAGAGGGATAAGCACAATCATGGACTGCTGTCACTCAACTTTGGTATTTAGTTAAAGAAAAAAGAATAAGGGCATGGACAATATCTAGCAGAGACAAATGTTTGATCTTTGAATGCAAAACTGAGTTTATGGCGCAGAGGGTGGGGGAGAAGGCAGACTAGGTAACAGGAGACAGTGGAGGAAAGTCATGAGCCCTTCAGAGTGGTAAAGAAGTGGTCACCTATAGATTACAACCATGAAATGGTCAACAATATTTTACCTAAGTGATAAGCACTTTTAAAAATTGGAGACAGGGGCCGGAGAGATAGCATGGAGGTAAGGTGTTTGCCTTGCATGCAGAAGGATGGTGGTTTGAATCCCGGCATTCCATATAGTCCCCTGAGACTGCCAGGAGCGATTTCTGAGCATAGAGCCAGAAGTAACCCCTGAGTGCTGCCGGGTGTGACCCAAAAACCAAAAAAACATTAAAAAAATAAAAGGAAACAAAAGAAAAGAATGAAAGAATGCATGGTTGTACTAGATTGGATGCAAAAGCAATTCTAATTGGACCTCAAGAAATAAGTTCTGGAACAAAGACGAGATAATGCTATAGTTACAAAATAATCAGTTACCACTAATTTCTGCCAAAGCTTTGGTCCTTTCTGTGACTTGAAATACTAGTCACAGACTTGATAGCAGAGAAGTCTTGTTTTTGTCTTGATTCATAATAGGACAAAATGGCTTTGGTGATGCTACTCTACAAATGTTTACAGTCAAGAACATTCTTTACTAAATGTGTTAGGTCAACTCTTAGGACTTCTCAACTCAAGAGGAATAGACTAGCTTGTTTTAGCAGTTCCTCTTCTTGGCCAAGAACAGATATCTTTAGTATCCAGATTTTTATCATTGCTGACACACACCAAGATCAAAGGATATCCAAATTATCAGCCACAGTTGAATCAAGTTTAATTCCTCCACCCTGATATCACACATTGAACTTTTTCAAACATCTTATATAATGATGGCTATTCTGGATGAAATATATTAAAATGCCAAAAAAAATCTAAAAACGCTAATTATTCATCTATGTAATAAGTCTCAAAGCCAAGAGTCTATAATATAAAACTAAGGCAATGAAAATATGTTCAGACTCTAACTGAGCCTAATTTAGAAAACAGTAGCTTCTCCTTTTAATTTAGTTACAAAATTATCATGAATCTAGAGAGAGATTACAATATCAAGGATGCTTGCTTTGCACATGACCAAGCCAGGTGCCATCCTCTGAAGTCATATGGTCACATGAGTGACTAAGAGTGACCCCTGATCAAGTAAGCCCTAAGCACCATTGGGTATGGCCTAAAAAACAACAACAAAATTATCTACTTTCCATTATACAAATACACTGAAAAAAATACCATTATAGTATAACTTTCCCTCACTAGCTAAGAATATTCTTAACATTATGTCATATCTATGTTAAGTCCACCTAAGGAATTTAAATTTAAACTGGTTGATTGGGGCTTCCAGAGGCAAAGTTAAATAAAGAGAAAGTTTTCACATTCTTTTCCAATTGCCCATTTTTTTTCTCTTTAACTATGGGAACTGTAGCCATTAGAGTGCATAACGAAGTTTAGTTTCCTACAGGGAATTTTGCCAAGTATACTGTGCTTGCCTCTGTATTTATAGGTTTCTGGCATTTAAAAACAAAGTGATATCTTGGCACTTTAAACTTTCTTAAAAACCTCTATCCAGGACCAAAGTAATAGTACATCACATAGGGTGCTTGCTTTGCACAGGACCTTTGACCCAGGTTCGATCCTTGACACCCCATATGGTTCCAAATACTGCTAGAAGTGACCCCTTAGTGCAGAGTAAACAGTAAGCCCTAAGCACTTCTGGGAGTGTCCCCCAAAATGACAACAAAAAGTTAGGGGCTTGGGAGATTGTATACCAGATAAGGCATTTTCCTTGCACTCAGCCAACCTGGGCTCAATCCCAGGCACCCTATATTATCCCCCATATTGACACTGATAGGCAAGGCCCCAAAACCAAAACAAAACAACCATAATCCTCTCTATCAAGTATCTTGAATACACAGGTTAAGAAGGTGTGTGAACAACATGAGTGTTTCACCTGAGCAGTACTTTTGCTGCTTTAATAATTTATCATTTATAAAGGAACATTATATAAAGAGTGTCTGTATACATTAGTCAAACAGGAACAAGATAAATTATTTTTTCAATCGAAAAGTTTCCTTCAGTTAAGTTAAACAGTTCTCATGCAGGTTGCTGCATCAGGAGTAGATGTGTACCAAAGCCAGTTGGGTGTGTACATATGAATCTACTGACTTATGTGAGAGGAAGGGCCCTACTTAAAGTGATATAGAAATGCACCCTTAAAATATGGCCAGCTTAAGTTTCCCATCTCAGGCTGAGATTCTTTTTGCTAAGATAATCGGGAAGCCCTACAGGCCCCACCATTGTTCCATCTGCCCACCTCATAGTTCCTAGAGCTGTCTTAGGCATCCTTGCCTTGCCAAGTTGATCCAGACAGACACCCATTCTATGCATTTGCCATCCACATTCCTAGAATTGACCACACAACTCTCTTCTCTTCCTGGAACAGGCTAAAAATATTTCACTATCTTTATTTGACTTAGAATATTTTGTAGTTGGTCTAAATTGCTATACATATTTTTATCTTTTTTATGTGATTGGTTTAGAATATTTTCTATACAGTTTACTCTTTCCCCAAAATTGAATGCATGTTTACTGCTGGTCCCTTACAAGGGCTAACTATCTATAGAAAGAAGACAGGCGCAAGTGGTAAGGCATCTGCCTTGTCCGCGCTAGCCTAGGATGGACCGCGATTTGATCCCCCAGCATCCCATATAGTTCCCAAGCCAGGAGCAATTTCTGAGTGCATAGCCAGGCGTAACTTCTGAGCATCACTGAGTGTAGCCCAAAATCCAAAAAACAAACAAAAAAAAAGATGACCAATAACAGATGAATGGATCATGAATGATTTGTGTTTTATATTTATATGTGTATATATACATGCATTCATACATATATAGTGGAATACTCAATATCTATAAAAAATGACGCAATCATGTAATTCCCTGCAACATAAATGGAAGTGGAAGATAGATTAAATGATGTAAACCAGGACTGGAGCAATAGCTCAGTGGGAGGGTATTTGTCTTGCATGTGGCCTACCCAGGACAAACCTTGGTTCCATCCCCAGAATCCCATATGGTCCCCTAAGTCTGCCAGGAATGATTTCTGAGTACAGAGCAAGTAACCCCTGAGAACTGCTGGGTGTGGACCTCCCCAAATTAATGAAGTAAACCAGAAGTAGGATGATATCACTTATATGTGATATTTAGAATAACTAGATGAATGCAATGTTTTAAACAGGGTTACATAGATCCCTTGGCCCCAGAGTCTAGCGCATAGAAGGAATAATGTGGAGGGGAGGAAGGAAAAGATATAAGAAAAATATTGGGGGAAGGCCAAAGGAATTTAGGTACACTGATGATATTAAGAAAGGACAGAGCTAAATATACAAACCAGAGTCAAGAACACTAAAATCATGAAACCTAACTCTCTCTCTCTCTCTCTCTCTCTCTCTCTCTCTCTCTCTCTCTCTCTCACACACACACACACACACACACACACACACACATACACACACACACACGCACGCACGCACGCACACACACACACACAACCTGTATTTGTAGTATTTGTTTGGTAAGTTAACTCTGCCTCTATTTTTTTTGGTTGACCAAAGTTTAGCTTATTTGTCAATTAGAATAATTACTGTGCAAAGCACATCCTCTGTTTGCTGATAGCATAATCTTAAATGTAGAAAATTGTCAGCCACACACACAAAGTTTAGAACTAATAAAAGATTTCAGCAAAATTAAGCAATATAAATATGTTTTATCTCTAACTACTAAAATGAGTAATCCAAAAGGGAAATTAAAAATGATCTTATGCATAATAGCGTAAGAGTACTTAAGAATAAAGTTAAACAAAGAAGTGAAATATTTATGTCTTGCAAACAACCAAGAATTCATGAAAGTAAAAATTAAAGAGACACAAATAAAGATATATCTTGTATATGTATTGAAATACTAAATATTATTACTGTGTTCATATTTACCAAACAATCTGAAGAGTTAGTAAAACCCTAAGAATATTCTTTAGAATGAGCAATATTTAAAAACAATAAACAAATCAAAAATGTCAGTGGGGTTGTGGAGAAATGGAGCTATCTCACACAGCTAGAAAAGAAGATGGTGCAGTCATTATTATGGAAAATAATATGGAGGTTTCTCAAATTTACAAATAGAACTATTGCATGATTAGCAATACCAGTTTGGGGCTTTATAAAAAGGAAATTCCCTCTCTAATGTCCCCAATATTTACTATGCCTATGCAGGAAAAAAAAACCAGCACAAAATAATCTTTTTTTATTTATTTATCTATTTATTTAATTTTTTGATTTCTTTGTTTGAGTTTGGATCATGAAGTTGTCTCTAATTTTTTTTCTTTTTCCTTTTTGCGCTCTGTTATTTCTTCATTTCAGGACCGTGGTTATTATGTGGTGCTTGTCTTTATTGCTGTAGAGCTCACCGGATTTTTTTTTTTTTATGTGAGATCTCCTTTTGTATGGTTGTGATGTTTCACTTCCTTTTTCCCTTTTCTCTCTCAAACTGAGGTTGAGAGCCTCTAAAAGCACTCAGCCCATTTTCGGCTTATTTGATTTTTACCCTATTTTATTGCTCTTCTTTTCTTCAAACAAAACCACATAACTTGAACTATCTAGTACTGCCTTTCAAAATGAAGGGGAAAGAGTGGAGGGTATCAAAACCAAACAGTTGTATGATCACTAAGTAGTAAGCTAGACACAGAGGGGGCCACTTATACTAGCAGCCCGGGGTCAGGGTGGGGGATATGGGATGCAAAATGGGAATGGGGGTTGAGGAAGGACAACTTTGGTTATGGGAATTTCCCTGACACATTGTTAATAAGTACCTAAAATATTACTGTGAAAGATATGTAAGCCACTTTGGTCAAAATAAAAATCATATTAAAAAAATCATCTATCAGGGGTATTCAGTTTAACATTGATGCTATTGCTATAATTTATTAAACCACATTCAACTATGAAAAAAAAAGTTGGAATCAGAATCTCAAGGAGTTATCTGCATTCCCATATTTCTTGTAGCATTACTAACAATATCCAAAATGTAAAAAGATTTTGATTTTTTTTCTTTGTTTTTTCTTTGGGAGGGAGGGGGCACACCTAGCAGGGCTTAGGGATTACCCCAGCTCTGCACTGAGAAATTACTCCTGGGGGGACCATATGAGATGCCAGTGATCAAACCTGTATCTGCTACATACAAGGAGGCAAACGCCCTAACCTCTGTGCTATTACTCTGGCCCCCAATTTGTTGTTGTTTGGGTCACATCAGCAATATTCAGTATTTACTTCTGGCTCTGAAATCGAGAATGGGCTTATGTATGGGATGCTGGGGATTGAATCTTCATCAATAGTGTGCAAGGCAAACTCCTACCCACTGTATTATAGCTACTGCCTCTAACAAGGTGGATATGTTCTAAATATACATTAGCTAATGACAGCAATACAGAAAATCTGGTGTGTAAGTTACATCTGCATTAAAAGGAGAAACCTAGGATTGTTGCTGCTCAGTGGCAGTGTCTGTTTTGCTAGCATGAGGACACGGTTTATCCCCAACACAACCACCCTTCCTCAATGCCAAGTGCAAACCAAGCAGCACCACCATTAGGGTTTCCTGGCACCACAATGGAAATGTGTACAAATGTGCCACCCCAGCACAGTACAACTAAAGCAAGTGTGCCACTACAGCCAAGTATAGGAGTACAGGAACCAGGGGGTAGGAGCAATGCACAAAGAGTAGGGCGTTTGCCTTGCACGTGGCCAACCAAGGTTCATTCCCCGGCATTCCATCTGGTTGGTTCCCCAAGCCTTCCAGGAGTGATTTCTGAGCTCAGAGCCATGATCAACCTCTGAGCACCACTGGGTGTGGTCCAAAAACAACAACATGGGCCTGGAGAGATAGCACAGCAGTGTTTGCCTTGCAAGCAGCCGATTCAGGACCAAAGGTGGTTGGTTCGAATCCCGGTGTCCCATATGGTCCCCCGTGCCTGCCAGGAGCTATTTCTGAGCAGACAGCCAGGAGTTACCCCTGAGCATCGCTGTGTGTGGCCCAAAAACCAAAAAAAAAAAAAAAAAAAAAAAAAAAAAACACCACCACCACCAACAATAACAAAGAACCAGTTCAAGAGTGTGGGAAGCTTATGGCCTTCCAAACTGTATCTTCTGAAGATATTTGAAATAGTTTGGCTTAAAAATTATATGTATCAGTCCATCCCCTGGGCCTCTCATAGTGTCCCATGCCATAGCAAGATGTGGCCCTGAATCATTGCCTGGCTCTACAAGTGGGCTTTGTGTACTGAAGCGGGTCACACAGTGAAAAAAATTATATGTATATATCTATTACTAATAGGAAGAGTAAATTTGTTTTAAAAAAAGTTTATATGATAAGAAAGCCCTTCCCAGAGATCTGCACAATTCCTCTGTAAGTAGCACATTTTTCACTAGAGGGAGCTCTGAGCTCAGCAATCAGTGTCAAGAACTGCTGAAAAGAAAGTTCTTGCACTTGAAGGGAAAAGCATTCTTTTCAGCAATTGGGAATTCTTTTAGATACAAAATTTCTATGATCATTAAAGTCTGTTGTTTAAAACTACATTTTTAAAAAAGATGCAAAGTCCCCTAAAAGTCAATTAGCTTAATAAACTATTATAATAATATATAATATGTTATATAATATAATAATTGGACATATGATGTTGGACAAAGAGAAGGTAAGTCTTCTTGCCTTCTTGGGAGATTAATTCTTTTTATTATTAGGAAGAGAAAATAATGTAAGGTAGTAATGATTATGAATACTCAGAAAACCAATTTTTTTATCAAATATGGAATTCTTTCTTTCATTTTGTTTTGTTGTTTTTGTTTTTGTTTTGAGAGGAGGTGACTCCCAGCTATACTCAAGCCTTACTCCTGGCTCTGAACTCAAGAATCAAGTGCTTGGGGAGTTGGAGGGGAGGGGTGGCACTCGCCCCCAACCGACTGAATATTGTTGGCCATGTGCCAGGCAAGTGCCTTCCTCTTCCACTCTCTTTATGCTCTACTCAGGACTTACTCCTATCTCTGCAGTGCTTGGGAGTCATATGGGATACCAGTGATCAAACGTGAGTCAGCTTTTAAAAGGATTTCTCATGGGCTGTCCTTGTAGAAATAATGACACTTGGGCTCTTTACATGCCTACTAAATTAGCATCCACATTTTCACATGATTCCCAAGAAATGGAGAACATCCCACTTGAGAAATACTGGTCTAGGGTCTGGCATCGCTTGGACTAATAGGACACATGATAAATGCCAGGTGAATTATGTAATGCACGACTATGCTGCTGCATACAATGCATAAAAGTACAGATTCCCCTCCAATCACAATCATGAGCATCTTCCTCATTCTCACCGTTTCTACAGGAATCTATTGTGTGACTGCACAGTAATTGTTCCACAGAGTCGGTAAGACATCCTCCTCCCCGGAGCAGTTGGATTTCATTGTTAATTTTAGTTTTAAAGGTCAGTGGACAGCTGAATTTGATCTTTCAATTTTGTTTATCTTGACACCAAAACATTGGGTATGGTCCACAAGTGTACACCTAAAGGGGGTAGGTAGTGACTGCTGACTGGCACCAGTCTGCAGAAGGATGTTTAGAGACCACTGTACTATTATATTCAGGAAAAATAAATAATTCTGCCTCTCCCAGAATATAGATGAAAACAAAAAGCCAAGTTGACATAGAATAGCATGATTATGGGGATTAGATGGGTTTTGAGAAAGAAAATGTGGAGTCTGACATAGCACTTCAAATACTAATCCTGTGAAGTTTTAAGAAAGTTCCTTTGCTCTCTGGAGCAAATTGCCTTGTTTTGACCATGAGCCCCACTCAAACAAGAGTTACTGAATGTTTAATTGTCCCAATGGATTTGGTTAGCCATTCATAGGTTTTACCAAAAGGATGAATCCATCTGCCTCCACAGTCAAGGCCTCATTTAGCCTGACTTTTTTTGATCTTTGTTTTCCTTGTGTGGGTCAAATCGGGTTCTGTGGAAGCCTCGCCACCTTGGAAACAAGCATTTGATATTTTTTGCTTATTTTTATATATTTTACTGTTTTATTTTAGAGAACTGATCACTATCACCATACAAGCTCTAGGTTTGGGAGAGTGTGGTCTTTTCTTCCTTTTTTAGAGAGTAAAGGGGTGACAATTGTTTCTTTCTTTTTTCTTTTTTTATTCTGCCCCCTTTTTCTTTTTTTTTTTTATAGTGGTCAACGTGAATTACGATTATTTCACAGAAACACTTAAAGCACATAGTGACAATGGGGGCATTACCCATACCTAATGCTGTCTTTCCTCCACTCCTGTTCCCAGCATTCATCCCATATCTCCCTCCTTTACCCCCCTCCCCATAATGCTAGTGTAACTGTTCCCCAGTTGTACCGCTTGTTGTCAAGACAATTGTTTCAATTATATTTGGGGGGATAAGGGAGGCTCATAAAGGATGAGCGAGGTATGGGCGAAGCTCAGAGATTTGCAGAGCATCATAAATTTTAGGGTAGGGGAGGGTATTCCTGGATATGCTTATGGGATGCTGGGGATTGAACCCAGGACGACCCGTGCAAAGAAAATGCCCTATCTGAGGGCCCTATGGCCCATTTTATTTCTTGATTGGAAGAATTTTAATTCTTAATTTTAATCCTTGATTAAGAATTTTAATTGATTTGAAGAGCTTGACTCTCTAGAAAGCTAGACAGAGGACCACTTCTAGTCTGGAACACAGTGCCTGATTTCTAAAGAGATAGCGTGCCCAGGAGAGTTTGTATATCGAGTTTGTGTGTCGAGTTCAGTGAGATTCAGATTGGGAATTTAAGGAGACCGCGCCTAGCACCAGCACACAAAACTCAACACGCATGCGCAGAGCAGGTCGCGCGCATGCGGACTCGAGCGGGAGACGGACCCCGCCTTCAGTAGACCACGGGCGCGCTCGGTGCGAGACGCCCTTCTAGTTCGGCCATGGCTCACAGGCCGAAAAGGACTTTCCGGCAGCGCCGAGCTGACTCTAGCGATAGCGACGACGCTCAGGAGCCGTGTGAGGAAGTCGGAACACCGGGACAGCAGGCAACTCCGGGCCAAGAGGAGAAAGAGCCGCCATCTTCAGGACAGCGGGCGGAAGTGACTGAAAGAACTCTGAAGCCTCGCGCTCGGCGCATGCGCGGGCGAGTCTGGGCGAGCTCCCGGCGCGCCGGAGGAACCGCGCCACAAGCGGACGTCTGCGCAGGCGCCGCAGGTGACTCGGGCGGGCTGGGGCGTGGGCGGGGCTGTGGGCGGGGCCCGAGTCCTATTAACTGAGCCCTGGATGGCTCGGCCCTGCGACTGTAGGGTATCTGACCCTCAAAGACACAAAGTCTAATTTTGGGACTTTTTTAATTGAGATTCTGTGATTGTTTTTACAATGTTACTATGGTTTTTTTGTGCACATAAAGTTTTCTAGGCCTTTTAAAACGTGCCCAGTTGTTTTCCTAAAAAAAAAAAAAACACTGAATATTTGTATGCTAGAAGAATAAGCAAGACGAGCTTTGGAAATTTTCCCTTCGCTTGATTGGGAACTAGCTTTTTATTTCCTCCCATCAGCTCTTGGGTAAAACGGGGAGATAAAGTGTCACCATAACTGAACAGACTGATGGCACTGTTTCTCCGAAGGCATTAAAGAACTGTTCTTTAAACTTATTTTAGTTATATATGTTTATGTTTTATAACTATATATATTTTTAACACTCCAAAATTGTACTTTCATGAGTTAAATAACTTTCATATTAAGTTATTAACTTTCATAAGTTAATCTTATTTAACTTATTTTTTTGTTGTTTTTTAATTGGACTCTTCAATACAGGAATCTAATAACTTAGAAGTGTTGTTTACAGGCAAGGTGCTCCAGTTTGAATTGGACACAGAACTTGCCATAATGGGAAAGAATCTCAGTTTCCCAATTGGGTACTTTAGGCTGAAAGTTCCATTTCTTCACCTACTGATTTTGTACCACGTGGATATGTAATTTGTTGATCTCTATCAATAAATATAGTATCTGAATGTCTTCATCTGTAATAGTGTTTACATTATAACATAAATGTAATGTAAACATTTATAAATGTAGTCCATGAAATAAAATTTGTAAAAAAAAAAAAAAAAGAGAGAGAGAGATTTAAGGCCAGATAGTAGTGGATAGGGTAAATGCCTTGTACTCAGCTGACCTGGGTGTGATCCCCAGACCTTTTTGGGAATAATTCCTGAGCATAGAACCAGGAGTCACCCGTAAGCACTACCAGGTGTGGCCCAAAAGCCAAAAAGATTTCAATTGTGTTAGTTATAGTAAGTATACTTTAACTTTTTAACTGACTCTCATTACTTTTTTTTCTAGATAGCCCCACACTTTTTGTCTTTTCCAGCTGTTATCTTCCTATTACAGTAAAATTATTTGGGAAATATTTTACTTGATAAGTGTAACAGGGTAATCCTGTGTACATTTATTAGACATTGTGTACATTGGTTTCAGAAAGTATAGTTGGAAGTCTGTATGTCTCCTTAAAAGAATTATTTTTAAAAACTAATTGAAGTAACATGAGTTTCATAATCACAAGCATTTCAGGTGTGTCTCATCTTAAAATTTTGCCTGCCAATACATTAAGTTGACCACTAAATGTTTGGTGACGTCTTTCTCTGTACAATTGATCTCTTTTACTCAGTTTCCTCTTCTCTTTTGGAAACCACTAAAGAGGCCTTATGGTGTAAAATAGCATTTTACAGTTGTAGGGCATGTGGCCCCTGTAGATCCCCAAGTTATTTCAATGAGGTCACAGGTGAAATCATTTAATTGAGGGACAGTCCAGCATGGGACTAGGATGCCATGCTCCGAAGGGAATCATGGTCAGTAAATGTTGACAAACACTGGTTAAATCAGCTTCACAGTCTGGTTGTTAAGAGGTGCTCCAAGGGCCAGTGAAACAGTTGGGAGGTGGAAGATAGCAGTTGGGTGCCAGTGAAGTGGGTACCACTGGAGGAAACTTCTGTTTATTTACTGATGAAAGGCAGATTTCATCAGTTACTGATTTTTTTTTTCCTAAAACAGGTGTTGTAAGTCACATAACTTGGGAAATTTTTACTCTAAAATGTTACTTTTGTTTTATTTAGTTCATTAGTTTATGTATTATATATGAATGAAATTATCTGATATGTCAACATTAAGTAGGGGGAAAACTAGAACATTCTATTGGACATTTGTCAGGTGTTTGAATTTCACTTATTGATTTCAGTATCTTTACTCTTTCTTTTTATATCCAAAAAACATCCTATTATAAGCCAGAACAGTTGATAATTCAACAGATGATGAGAATGAAACTTCTTCTGAACAGAAGGATGATCAGAGTTCCTCTAATGAAACCTCTAGCTCTCAGGAAGAAAAGGAATTGGCAACAGTAGGTTCGTACATTTTATAATTTTTGTTAGTAACTTTATTTCTGAAGGGATTACTGAAAATCTTATCTGAATGTTTAACATTGGGAAAGATGAATCTAATTCAAGGGTCAGCAGATTAGCATCCATTGGCCAATGCTAGCTCACCATCAGTTGGTGGGAATAAGGATTTATGAAAACACAGCCAGTCATGTTTGTACTGTGGCTCAGTGGTAAAGTGAATTCTTTGGGACCAGGATTATATCCCAGACATTATTGTTATGTATTGTCTGTGGCCACTTTTCCACTACAGGGCAGCACTAAGTTGTGGCAGTTGTTTTTTTTTTAGCCCACACAATCAAAAAATACTGGCTTTTAACTTTATTTTGTGTGTGTGTGTGTGTGTGTGTGTGTCTGTGCCTTTGTCTGTCTGTCTGTGCATATATAGAGCCATATCCAGTGGTGTTAAGGATTTTTACCTGGTGGTGCCATATTGGATGCTGGGGCTCCAACCCACAAGACGATTGCTTTAGTCCCTGGCTTTGTACTTTGGCTCCAGGGTTTATAACTCTGCACATTCCCTTCTCAGTCATATGACACCTAAGACTCTTCCAAGATAATTGAAATAAAATACAAAGCTCTACTAAAGAAAGAAATTATATTGAATAGTCACAACATGGCTAGTGTGTTCAGTAGTGCTAGAAAAAATATCTATTTAGGGCCAGAGTGATAGCACAGTGATAGGGTGTTTGCTTGGCTAACCCATAACAGACCTGCGTTTGATCCCCGGTGTCTCATATGGTCACCCAAACCAAGAGCCATTTCTGAGTGTAACTCCTGAGTGTCACCAGGTGTGGTCCAAAATCTGTTTAGGACAGTGTACAGCAGTGGTCCTCAAACTGTGCCCCGCGGCCACATATTGTATTTGTTCTTATTTTGTTTCTTCACTTCAAAATAAAATATATGCATTGTGCATAGGAATTTGTTCATAGTTTTTGTTTTCACTATAGTCTGGCCATCCAACGGTCTGAGAAAAAGTGAACTGACCCCCTGTTTAAAAAGTTTGAAGACCCCTGTAAAGTGTTGGCAACACTGCCCACCTAAGGAGACAAGACAGTATTTACAAATCTGTGGCATGATACTTTTTTTTGACATGCCCAGCAATGCTCAGAGATTACTCCTGGCTCTGTGCTCAGGGATCACTTTGACTGTCCTCAGGGAATCATATATATGGTGCCAGGTTTTTAATCCAGACCTGTGGCTGGAGGGATAATTTTAATTATTATGTTATCACAGTGTCTTCAGTATTGTTGGCATGTAGTTCCCTGAAGGGAAGAAATTCTCATTGTGTTGGAGAGTACCAGACTGTTAAGTATAAAAAAGAATTATTCTTCAAAGACCTCTCTAAGAAACACTAATTGAAAGTTGGAAACTTGTAAGAAAACTGTTGAAAGGGATTAGACCAGCTGGAGAAGAAAAATTTGAGAGGAATGTTGTCTATTAATTTTTCTCCATTGATAATAGATCTTGAGCCACTCACACTCATATCAAAATAGTAAAGGTTATAGAAAAAAAGTGCTTTTTAAATATAAGAAATACTAAATTTTGATGCTGTTCAGTTTTCATCTTCCTCTTTTTTTTTCTTTCAGTCAATATTCCTGATGCAGCTTTTATTCAGGAAGCCCGGAGAAAACGTGAATTAGCCAGGACCCAAGAAGACTATATTTCTTTAGATGCAAAGCATACATCCACTGTTTATGGGAAGAAGAAAAACAGTGATGAAGATCCTGAGAGTGAGCCTGATGACCATGAAAGAAGAATACCATTTGCCCCAAAGCCTCAAACACTGAGACAAAGAATGGCTGAAGAAACAAGTACATATTTAATTTACTTGCAGTAGAATCAAATTAAGGCAGGGCCTGCAGGGAGTGTTGGGTTTAGCTGACCCTGGTTTGATCCCTGGTAGCACCTAATATTCTCTGAGCACATACCTAAGCACAGACTAAGCCTTGAGCACAGCCAGATGTGGTCCCAAAAAAACAAACAAAGGATTATAATGTTATGAGGTCTCTAAAACTAAAAGTTACCACGGTCAGTTTTTAATGAAAATTAATTGGGTCAGTTACATGTCATCTAAAAGGCATGTTTGTATCAAAATGCTATCAGACGGAATGTATCAGAGGGTATGTTTACTGTTATCACATTTTCCCCTTAATATTTTTATTTATTTTCATTTCATTTCATTTCATACCTAGCAATGCTCAGGAGTTATTCCTGCTTTTGCGCTCAGGGATCACTCCTGGTAGAGTTTAGGGGACTATATTGTATGCAGATATGAAACCACATTCAGCTGTGTACAAAGCAACTGCCCTGTCCACTAAAATATCTCTATGGACCTCCCCCATCTTCTTGATAAGTTAAATAAGTGTATAGTGTTTCAAAATTATACAAGTTGAAATGGACAACTTTCATATCACCTTTAAAAAGATATTTTTAATATGGAAGCATCTGCAGAGATTTTGTGTCATAAACACTAGTAAACACTTTCCTCTACCTCTGGTTTCAAAGAGGTATTTTCATTTTTTCTCATTTATAAATAATTTATGTTATGTCAGAATTTTGTCATTTCAATTATTTTTCCAAAATTAGATTTCTGCCTTTTTATAGCCTAGAAATAATTCAGATATTCTTGTGTGGCATTAAGCTCTCTGACATGGAAAAACTAGCATGTTTCCAAATGACCTGTGTGAGACTCTAGTGTTTGAAGTAGATTACTTTTGTGCTCAGAGTGCAGGTTCTGGAGTCAGATTGTTACATTCCCAACTTACTTCAGTTTGGTCCTCTGATTGTTTAACCTGCTGACAGCTGCATTCCCTCATTTCTAAAATGAAAATCTTAGCTTTGCTTTTTTCCCAGAATTAATTGTGAAGAATGGATATAAATGTATAGTACAGTTAAACTAGCACACTAGAAAGCTCTCCATAAATTGGAGATGTTGCTGTTAGGATGAAAGAATAGCCTATATGTGAACGTTTCTCACCCCTTCCTTGGCAGCTCAAAATAAAGAATCAAGTGAAGAAAGTCAGGATGATGAAAATCAAGATATTTGGGAACAGCAGCAAATGAAGAAAGCAGTGAAAATCACGGAGGTAATAGATTCTTGAAGCCCTATAGCTTTCTTGCTTTATGATTGTATAACTTTTATCTGTCACCTTTTTGTTTTTGCTTTATTTTGTTTTGGGTCACATCCATGATGCTCAGGTTACTTCTGGCTTTGCACTCAAGAATCACTTCTGGCAGTGTTCAAGGGACCATATGGGATGCAAAAGATCAAACCTATATTGGTCACATGCAAGGCAAACACCCTCACTGCTGTACTGTCTTTCCATTATAGTCTCCTTTCTGATTTGACTCCCTTTTCTGTGCCTCTACTCCATTGGTGTCTTACAAGGAGAACTCTTATTCCTGGACTTCGAGCCCTGCTGAATTATTTGGGATCATTTTATTTTGAAATATTTCTGTTAATAGAACCACAAAGACCCTTTGGCTAATGAAGTCATGTTTATGGTTCTGGGACATAGGCTTCCCTTTCTGGAGACCACCATTCAATTCACTACACAGTTTTTATATGTTCTTCTACTCACTATCACAGCTTCTGCACAATAAAACTCCTTGAAAGAACCATATAATTTTTATAATAAACTCCTTGAAAAATCTATATAAGAAAGTCCTTGAAAGGACCATATAATTTTTATCTCTAATTTCATAATCTGCATATTAATTAGTGCTTAAATATGATGTTTAAACAGATTATTAATTGAGAGATTTTAAAACTCTAATTGAAAAATACTGTAGTTGGGACCAAAAGTTCTTGATTTGGGTTCTGTGTATGAGATCAAGATTGATTAATCTATTGTTGTTGTTGTTATTGTTGTTACATCTCACATTCCTAATATTGTGGATACTTAAAAAACCATGGTATTTTCAGTATCCTTTTATACTATCAATATCTCTAAGATAAATGAATGTTTATTTTCATGCTATTTATAGGGTCGAGACATAGATCTGTCCTACAATAGTAGTAAACCTCAGATGAAGAAATTTGATACTTCCATTTCATTTCCACCAGTAAATTTAGAAATCATAAAGAAACAAATAAATACAAGGTAAGTCATGTTCATTTTATCTTACATTAACCCTAGTTGTTTACTACTTAAGTCAATAGTATACATAATTCTCTCTATATCTGTTATATTTATTATTATATAGAGAAAGACTTCAACAAATTGAAAGTCACAGATACCCAGTCCTTTACCCCTTACCAAAGCCTGCACCTTAGAAGTAGAGGCTCTAAAGTCTTTTGAGACCTACCCAAGAGATCAGAATAGGCCAGTCAAGATTTTCCACATGGAAATATAGGTAAGAAAAAGGATTTCATTGCATCAACTCATCCCGAAAGCATAACTTTTGGTTGATGGAGAAGGAAAATAACAACCACTTTTTTCATTGCTCAGCAAAGCAAAGATTAGGAAATGTCTACACACAGCACCACAACTTTCAGTAATCTGCCGGGAGTTTAACCTTCTCAGAGTTTTGATAGGACTATCATGTCTTAGGTAGCCATTTAGGCAGAGAACCCAGGAAAACTCAGTAGCTGGTTGCTAAGCTAGAAAACCTAACAAAATCTCTGTTAAACCTCAGAAGAAGCTAAACACTACAGCATCTTCAAAACTGAATTCATAAATCTCTAATTGAGGAACCCAGAGAAGCTATATCTGTGTAAGAGGTGTGAGAGCACACACTCTTACCTACTCTGCAATCCAGAAAGTTCCTAATACTGTGAATCCAAGAGGCTAAGGGAATTAGAGAGCAAACTAATACAAATACAAAATTAAAACCAGAGAAAAAGGGAGTAAAATTAAAATTTTAATTAAAAAATAAGAGAGTAGGCAGCTCATTTAGATAGGGGGTGTGTGGTGTTTGGTGGGGGAGAGGGAGATGGGGGAGAGAGGAGGGGGAGAAGGACGAGAGAGAAAGAGGGGGAGAGAAGAGGGGGAGAGGGACTGGGACTATTCCTGGTTGTGCTCACGAGTGACCCCTGCTGGTGCTCACAGGATCACATGTAGTAGGACAGGTTCGAACAGGTCAACTGTATGCAGGACAAAGCTTTACCTCTGGTGTGATCTCTCTGGCCCTCAAATACTTGTTATCATATAAAGGGATGGATGTTGGGACACTATCTGACTGAAACCCAACTATCAACAACTTTTTAACACTGAATCTCATGGTGATTTAATTTAAAAACAAAACAAACTTGTTATCAAAGAAAAACAACAATCTGGCCTAGCAGTGACTGTATAGACGCCTTTTCAAATATACAATCACTGTTCTAGAAAGTTGCCTAATTATTAACCTGATTAATCCCTACAGTTCTCTCCTTACCTTTCAATAAATGAACACCTCTAAATCTCTAGGGTCTTTTCCTTTCTTTTTTTTTTTGAAACTGCTTTCATTGTGATAGCTCTACTTGGTTCAGCAGGGTAAAAAGCCCAGGTTTCTATAATGATCAGTTCCCTTAGTAATCCTTGTAGTCACTTCAAAAACATCTTAAATTGGTACTCACTAGAGTAGAATTGAGTTGGACAACACAGTTTTTATTATTTTATTGATGCAGATTAACACAAATACAGGATACTCACCGCTCACACCTGAGAGAATATGAAAAATATATAGAAGACCTCAAGAGCTCAAAGAATGCTATCAAGAACCTAGAGACTTCATCAAACCAAGCTCTAAATTTTAAATTCTACAAAAGCATGAAAATTTATGTGGAAAATTTAATTGACTGTCTTAATGAAAAGGTACAGAATTATATATATTCCTTTTTCTCCATACAAAACTCTTGGCATGCAATTTTTTTGAAAATCTAAATGCCATAACTCAATACATGACTTCAATTTTCCTTTATATATTTGGTAATACATTTGTGTTCCTAAATATTTCCTTAACATTGGCCAGTTAGGAATCTTTTATCTTATTATCTTTTATAAATAGCATAAAATTTTATAACTTAAATTAATTGGGGAGAGAGGAAGAGGAAAGAGTCTGGTGAATTTGGGTGGGTGGAGTTATTGACACTTTCTAATAGTGATTGTATCCATAGCATTTCACAAACTAGAATCTTGTGTCACTCTTTCTATGTGAGGTGTCAGGGACTGGATCCACCTTTCTTGTGTGGAAAACTGTGCTTGCCCACTAATCTCATCTTGACCCTTTAACCACTATTCTTGTAAACTGATTTTACCACATAACTTTATTATTTTTTTCCTTAACTCAAAATTTATTATTTAAAAAAAAGAGTTTAGCAGAAATTCCCTAGAAAGTGAATTGCTAGAGTGCAAATAATCACTAAGTAGTTTAAATCTTGCCAAATTATCCTATAGAGAGATTGGGCCAGTTTTATTTTATTCATTTGCTGTACTACCCCACTTCCTCCCCAATTCATTTGATTAGCAATTCTTGATTTTTTAATTAACTTACTTATATTATGGTGTTAGGAAAATACTCTGCTGCTGAGCTAAAACCATATTGCTTAATATTTCTAGCTTTTATCTTAATAATAGATTAAACAAATAAATATTTTGCTTTCTGGTTTGCCTTTTCTTTTCTGTTTTCATTATTCTTTTGGCACTGAATGTGTGTCTTGAAACTTTTATATAATGAGATTTAGGAGTTTTTTCTTTTTATACATACATTTTACGTTGAAAACCAACTCCCATTTAACAAATATACACTACTTCCCAGATGTTTTTATTTACATTTAAGTTTGCTAAGCAGTTAGATGCTTTCTTACTCTGCTATTTAAAGTTAACTACTGTTTTGTGTTTTTTTTGGCTTTGGGGCTACACCGAGCAGTTCTCAGATTCACCCAGCTGTGCTCAAAACATGCTTTACAAGAGATCAAACTTAGGGCCCTCATATTTAGCAGCCTTTCGGGCCATCTCTTCTTCCCATAGTATACTGCCTTAACCTGTAAAAATAGTGGCAGCCTTCCTTTTCTTTTTTGTCAAGGAAAAATCACTCCTCCTATCCTCCTACCCATGTTCCTTGCTCCAGTCTATTTGTTTTCATTATTATTCTGTATATTAATTTATGCCTGTATCTAGTCCAATAAGCTTTTATTGTTATTTTTATTAAGATACCATAGTATTTAATACGCTTATATGAGAATTGAGCATATGCCTATGCTTATAACTGTTGCTTTTAATCAGACATTATTGATATACCACAAAGTTTTATTCATATACATATATGTATTTTTTAGATTATCAGCATCCAAGAAGTAGAGTCATCCATGCGCGCACTTCTGTTAAAACAAGCTCTAATCTTTACAAAACGCAGACAAGATGAATTGAAATATGAATCAGCATATTTACAACAGTTATCACGTTAGTGTTTTTCATGATCAATTATGATTATTATGCTAAAATGTCAGCTAGTTGTATTTTTTAGATGTCTTGTACACATTTTTCCACTACTTTTCATCTCCCCCATTATTTAAGCCTCAGATATTCAGAACTAGCACTTCAGTGTCAGAAGTATAATACTAAAACATAAATTATAGGGGCTGGTGCCATAGTACAGGGGGTAGTGTTTGCCTTGCACATGGCCAACTTGGATTCAGTCTCCGGCACCTCATGTAATCCCTTGAACCTGCCAGTTTTAATTCCTGAAAGCTGAGCCAGGGGTAACCACTGAGCATCATCAGGTATGGCCCAAAAGAACAGGAAAAGAATTAGTTATCATTTTATCATTTGAGACTAAATACATGATTGTTAAATTAAATTTTAAATGGATTAAATTATTGATTGGTTAAAACTGATTCAAAAGAATATGGAAGAAAGAGACTTCATTATGAACTTTTGTTACTCTTTTCAAGTGTTGAATAATAATCATCAGCCAAGGTACATTTTCCCAAACTAACAAACTCAGTGCTTGTTAATATAATGTGATGGAGACTTAATGTAATTTTGTTTCATGATTAAGTACCAATTTAGTTATAGCTCATTTGTATTTATACATATATATTTAAAGTATAAGTTTTGCTTTCAAAGGGTTTCATTGTATGAATTATTAATATGAAATCAATTTTATTAACAGGCAACGCTGAAGCATCAACAAATGGAAATTTGACTATAGATGAAAAAACTCAGTTGATACTGAAAGAGATTGAATCCCGAAGGTATTCAATAAAGAGGACTTAAAGCAGCATTGCACAAATACTTTAAATATAAATGTTCGCATTATCATATGTACAATTATATTTAAATAGTGGAGATAGTCTATTATAATTAATGTAATTAATCATAGCTAATGTTTCATTTTGTGAACATTTGAAATCATATATTAGTTAAGACCCCTAAGTTTACTAATGTCTTAGGTCAGTCAAAATGAATGAGCAAAGGGACATTTATCTAGAAGGAAATTGTGTATAACTAGAAGTTAATTATAATCATCTTATCTCTCTTCGAAAATGAATTAGCTATGGAATGTCTTATTAGATAAGAGGGGGAATGAATCAAGGACTAGTAGGGTGCTTGTTTTATCACGTGGCTAATCCTCTGTGATCCTCTGAGCACTGCCAGGCATGGTCTTCATCACAGAGCCAATAGAAAAATCCCCTGGGTATTCTGGTGTGGCCCACAAACCATAAAAAAAAGAGGGAGGGAGGAACATCCATTCAAATAACATTAAAATGTGATATAAAATTGTGTTCTGATAGGATGTATTTTTAGATGTTTTTCATTCTTTTATTTTTGTTTCAAAGTATTTGCTTTTAGCAGGTGCTGGTTTTAAATTTGTTTTGTCACAAAATACAGGGCCCAAAGAAGACAAGCTAGGGCAGTGTCTGGGAAGTGCGAGCATCTGGAAGGCGCATCCAGTGATGAGGAATTGTCTTTGGCAGACATGGCTGATCTTGAAAAAAGCCAAGGTTACTACCTTCTTACTGCTGGGTCTTGATCTCTCATATTAAAATAGTGGGAAATCATTACCGTTACTGTTTTTAAATTCATAAGAATAGTGGGAAATTTTTAAATAACAAAAGATCATATATTCTACCTCTAAGTGAGAAAAAATTGAGGGAAAGACTGAGTATTTCTCTACCTTTATAGTTTTTTCCCTCAGGCCTTTTCTTCTATTACAATTTATATTTGTTTCATTTCTGAACTGTATATATACTTTCCATATTGTTTTTCATTTAAAACACTTGAATTTAGTTACCATTTTAGCATTATGAAAAGGCAAATGATATATAGCTGAAGCTTTTTTGTTTTTTGCAGTACAGGCCTCATACATTCAAACCTTCTTTCTGCCACCAAGCCAGATTCCCAGTCCCTGAAATATATATGGTTAAAAATATATGAACAAAATTACTTACAGTCAAAGAAAATATATATTCTGTGTAATCTTAGGTATATTATTTTCCTTTCTAAATCTGATATTGTTTGGTTGGTTTTCATCAATAAAAAGTAGAGTAGTAACAGTTAAATTAGATTCTATGATCATTACATTTTAGCAAGGACTTAATGGATTTTATAAGTGGTTTAAATTAAAAAATTAAAATTAATGATAAATTAAAGTTTTGGTGCATTTGATTATATTACCATACATGACTTCATAGAAAGTAAGCTTCAAGTTCAAAACAAAGCATACTCTAATGATTAGAGATACATGCCTTATATGCAGAAGAACTGGCCTCTGGCAAGACACACACAATTTTATAATACACGGTGATTTATTTTATTTGCAGGTGATATTTTACAGGAGTGTAAGAAAATTTTTGAAGATGTGAATGATGATTTTTGTAATGTTCAGAATATTTTGTTGAAATTTCAGCAATGGCGAGAAAAGTTTCCTGATTCTTATTATGAAGCTTATATTGGTTTATGCATACCAAAGCTTTTAAATCCCCTAATACGAGTCCAGCTGATCAACTGGAATCCTCTTAAGGTAAATAAAATTAATAAGTGAACAAAAAAGTCTTGATCCTATTGGGCACTAAATTACTTTGTTCAATCAATTTAGCTGTAAAATACTTCACCTTAGGGTCAGAGAGACAGTTTAACAGGTAAGGTGCTTGTTTTGAATGCAGACAACTTGGGGGGTTCAGTCCCCAGCACTATGAACGCTGTAAGGAGTGATCCCTGAGTGCAAACCCAGAAATAAACCCTAAGCACAGCAGGGTGTTTCCAAAAATCAACTGAATAAATAATAAAATATTTCACCTTTAGAGCTGAAGTTCATACTTATTGTCTTGTAGTAATTGTCTACATTTCTCTTTTCTTGATTCTCTATTTTTAAAGCTTGGTGGTATGAAACATCAATAAAAGGCAACTTTGTTTTCACTTCCTCTGTTATCATAGATGAATTTAAGATCACTCAAAATAATAAAAGAAGGGGCCGGAGAGATAGCACAGCAGTAGGGCATTTGCCTTGCACTCGGCCAACCCAGGACAGATAGTGATTCAAATTCCGCCATCTCATATTGTCCCCCCGTGCCTGCCAGGAGCAATTTCTGAGCACAGAGCCAGACGTAACCCCTGAGCACCACTGGGTGTGACCCATATATATATATTGGATCCTAAGATTTTTACTATCTGTATGGGAAAAACGGGCAAAAATACCTAGTTCAAAGACCCTAGAAATTAAAGATAACATACTGGATTATGAAATATTTGACTTGATTACGAGATAGGAGAGAAATTTAAATAATATGAACAGTATATAGGGTTTAAGTAGAAGAAATAAGGGAATCATAATTCAATGTGCTGCTTGGGGTAAAGAATATATAGATCTTAAATTTAGGGATGAAATTTTTTTTTTCAAACTTGAACTTTCATATCTTTATTTTAAGAGCATATACATTTTAGCTGAATCCAAAGCAAACTCCAAACTTTTTTAATACTTTCCTTAATGTTTAATGTACATTATTGAAGGAAAACTTCTCAGTCATTGTGACGTAACGCAAAATAAAAACCTAGATATCAATAGAATTTGCTGATGAAGAAGAAGAAGAAGGAGGAGGAGGAGGAGGAGGAGAAGGAAAAGAAGGACGAGGAGGAGGAAGAAGAGGAGGAGAAGGAGGAGGAGGAGAAGAAGAAGGAGGAGGAGAAGGAGAAGAAGAAGAAGGAGGAGAAGGAGGAAGAAGAAGAAGAAGGTGGAGGAGGAGGAGGAAAAGTAAAAAGAAATGCTAATAGGACAGCAATAGAAATTACACTAGATTATATTTATTATTTACAGCTTCAACTCTTTTAAGTTCACAGGATAATATTCTTTTAAAGAAAGCAACTTTTGGGGCTGGAGAGATAGCATGGAGGTAAGGCTTTTGCCTTTCATGCAGAAGGTCATTGGTTCTAATCCCAGCGTCCCATATGGTCCCCCGTGTCTGCCAGGAGCAATTTCTGAGCATGGAGCCAGGAATAACCCCTGAACACTGCTGGTTGTGACCCAAAAACCACAACAACAAAAAAAGGAAAAGAAAGCAACTTTTCTCATCTACTAACAGTAAGAGACCAGAGAAAACTTGTGCTGAGATGCTGAAGAAGACTTTATAGACAGGGGTTGACAGCAGGTGGGGTTGGTCCCTGGATTCAGCAATATAAGCATCACCTAGGATTTCTTAAGCCTTGTAGGCACTAACAAAGTCTTGTTTAATAATCTCTCCAAGAGACCGTGATACTTCAAATTGGAAATCTTTATATTAGAGTTCGGTGGAAATTGAAGTAGAAACATCTTACAATAGTTATGTTTAAGAAATTTAGCTTAGGGCCCGGAGAGATAGCACAGCGGTGTTTGCCTTGCAAGCAAGCCGATCCAGGACCAAAGGTGGTTGGTTCGAATCTTGAATCCCGGTGTCCCATATGGTCCCCCGTGCCTGCCAGGAGCTATTTCTTTTTTTTTTTTTTTTATTTTCTATTTCTTTTTTTAATAATAATTTTTTTTTTATTTAAACACCTTGATTACATACATGATTGTGTTTGGGTTTCAGTCATGTAAAGAACGCCACCCAGGGGCCGGAGAGATAGCATGGAGGTAAGGCGTTTGCCTCTCATGCAGGAGGTCATCGGTTCGAATCCTGGCGTCCCATATATGGTCCTCCCGTGCCTGCCAGGAGCAATTTCTGAGCCTGGAGCCAGGAATAACCCCTGAGCACTGCCGGGTGTGACCCAAAAACCACAAAAAAAAAAAAAAAAAAAAAAAAAAAAAAAGAACGCCACCCATCACCAGTGCAACATTCCCACCACCAATGTCCCAAGTCTCCCTCCTCCCCACCTAACCCCTGCCTGTACTCTAAACAGGCTCTCCATTTCCCTCATACATTCTCATTATTAGGAAAGTTCAGAATGTACTTATTTCTCTAGTTAAACTCATCACTCTTTGTGGTGAGCTTCCTGTGGTGAGCTGGAACTTCCAGCTCTTTTCTCTTTTGTGTCTAAAAATTATTATTGCAAGAATGTCTTTCATTTTTCTTAAAACCCATACATGAGTGAAACCATTCTGTGTTTTTCTCTCTCTCTCTCTGGCTTATTTCACTCAGCATAATAGATTCCGTGTACATCCATGTATAGGAAAATTTCATGACTTCATCTCTCCTGACAGCTGCATAATATTCCATTGTGTATATGTACCACAGTTTCTTTAGCCATTCATCTGTTGAAGGGCATCTTGGTTGTTTCCAGAGTCTTGCTATGGTAAATAGTGCTGCAATGAATATGGGTGTAAGGAAGGGGTTTTTGTACTGTATTTTTGTGTTCTTAGGGTATATTCCTAGGAGTGGTATAGCTGGATCATATGGGAGCTCGATTTCCAGTTTTTGGAGGAATCTCCATATCGCTTTCCATAAAGGTTGAACTAGACGGCATTCCCACCAGCAGTGGGATAAGAGTTCCTTTCTCTCCACATCCCCGCCAACACTGTTTATTCTCATTCTTTGTGATGTGTGCCATTCTCTGTGGTGTGAGGTGGTATCTCATCGTTGTTTTGATTTGCATCTCCCTGATGATTAGTGATGTGGAGCACTTTTTCATGTGTCTTTTGGCCATTTGTATTTCTTTTTTGTCGAAGTGTCTGTTAATTTCTTCTCCCCATTTTTTGATGGGATTAGATGTTTTTTTCTTGTAAAGTTCTGTCAGTGCCTTGTATATTTTGGAGATTAGCCCCTTATCTGATGGGTATTGGGTGAATAGTTTCTCCCACTCAGTGGGTGGCTCTTGTATCCTGGGCACTATTTCCTTTGAGGTGCAGAAGCTTCTCAGCTTAATATATTCCCATCTGTTAATCTCTGCTTTCACTTGCTTGGAGAGTGCAGTTTCCTCCTTGAAGATGCCTGTAATGTCCTGGAGTGTCTTGCCTATGTGCTGTTCTATATATCTTATGGTTTTGGGGCTGATATCGAGGTCTTTAATTCATTTGGATTTTACCTTCGTACATGATGATAGCTGGGGGTCTAAGTTCAATTTTTTGCAAGCAGCTATCCAATTGTGCCAACACCACTTGTTGAAGAGGCTTTCCCTGCTCCATTTAGGGTTTCCTGCTCCTTTATCAAAAATTAGTTGATTGTATGTCTGGGGAAAATTTTCTGAGTATTCAAGCCTATTCCACTGATCTGAGGGCCTGTCCTTATTCCAATACCATGCTGTTTTGATAACTATTGCTTTGTAGTACAGTTTAAAGTTGGGGAAAGTAATTCCTCCCATATTCTTTTTCCCAATGATTGCTTTGGCTATTCGAGGGTGTTTACTGTTCCAAATGAATTTCAAAAGTGTCTGATCCACTTCTTTGAAGAATGTCATGGGTATCTTTAGAGGGATAGCATTAAATCTGTATAATGCCTTGGGGAGTATTGCCATTTTGATGATGTTAATCCTGCCAATCCACGAGCAGGGTATGCATTTCCATTTCCACGTGTCCTCTTATTTCTTGGAGCAGAGTTTTATAGTTTTCTCTGTATAGGTCCTTCACATTTTTAGTCAAGTTGATTCCAAGATATTTGAGTTTGTGTGGCACTATTGTGAATGGGGTTGTTTTCTTAATGTCCATTTCTTCCTTATTACTGTTGGTGTATAGAAAGGCCATTGATTTTTGTGTGTTAATTTTGTAGCCTGCCACCTTGCTATATGAGTCTATTGTTTCTAGAAGCTTTTTGGTAGAGTCTTTAGGGTTTTCTAAGTAGAGTATCATGTCATCTGCAAACAGTGAGAGCTTGACTTCTTCCTTTCCTATCTGGATTCCCTTGATATCTTTTTCTTGCCTAATCGCTATAGCAAGAACTTCCAGTGCTATGTTGAATAGGAGTGGTGAGAGAGGACAGCCTTGTCTTGTACCAGAATTTAGAGGGAAGGCTTTTAGTTTTTCTCCATTGAGGATAATATTTACCGTTGGCTTGTGGTAGATGGCTTCAACTAGATTGAGAAAGGTTCCTTCCATTCCCATCTTGCTGAGAGTTTTGATCAAGAATGGGTGTTGGACCTTATCAAATGCTTTCTCTGCATCTATTGATATGATCATGTGGTTTTTATTTTTCTTGTTATTGATGTTGTGTATGATGTTGATAGATTTACGGATGTTAAACCAGCCTTGCATTCCTGGGATGAAACCTACTTGATCATAGTGGATGATCTTCTTAATGAGGCATTGAATCCTATTTGCCAGGATTTTGTTGAGGATCTTTGCATCTGCATTCATCAGCGATATTGGTCTGTAATTTTCTTTTTTTGTAGCATCTCTGTCTGGTTTAGGTATCAAGGTGATGTTGGCTTCATAAAAGCTATTTGGAAGTGTTTCCGTTTGTTCAATTTCATGAAAGAGTCTTGCCAGGATTGGTAGTAGTTCCTCTTGGAAAGTTTGAAAGAATTCATTAGTGAATCCATCTGGGCCTGGGCTTTTGTTTTTCGGCAGACCTTTGATTACCATTCTAATTTCATCTATGGTGATGGGGGTGTTTAGATATGCTACATCCTCTTTCTTCAACCGTGGAAGATTATAAGAGTCCAAGAATTTATCCATTTCTTCCACGTTCTCATTTTTAGTGGCGTAGTTTCTCAAAGTAGTTTCTGATTACCCTTTGAATCTCTCTCATATCAGTAGTGATCTCTCCTTTTTCATTCCTAATACGAGTTATCAAGTTTCTCTCTCTCTCTTTCTTTGTTAGGTTTGCCAGTGGTCTATCAATCTTGTTTATTTTTTCAAAGATCCAACTTCTGCTTTCGTTGATCTTTCGGATTGTTTTTTGGGTTTCCACTTCATTGATTTCTGCTCTCAGCTTTGTTATTTCCTTCTGTCTTCCTATTTTTGGGTCCTTTTGTTGAGCATTTTCTAGTTCTATTAGCTGTGTCATTAGGCTACTCAGGTAAGCTCCTTCTTCCTTCCTGGTGTGTGCTTGCAAAGCTATAAATTTTCCTCTCAGTACTGCTTTTGCTGTGTCCCATAAGTTCTGATAGTTTGTGTCTTGATTGTCATTTGTTTCCAGGAACCTTTTGATTTCCTCCTTGATTTCATCTCGGACCCACTGGTTATTGAGTATGAGGCTGTTTAACTTCCAGGTGTTAAGGTTTTTCTTCTGAGTCCCTTTGGAGTTCACAAATAATTTCAGAGCCTTGTGGTCAGCAAAGGCAGTCTGCAAAATTTCTATCTTCTTGATCTTATGGAGGTATGTTTTATGTGCCAGCATGTAGTCTATCCTGGAGAATGTCCCATGTACATTGGAGAAGAATGTGTATCCAGGTTTCTGGGGGTGGAGTGTCCTATATATATCCACTAAACCTCTTTCTTCCATTTCTCTCCTCAGGTCTAGTATATTCTTGTTGGGTTTCAGTCTGGTTGACCTATCCAGTGTTGACAAGGCCGTGTTAAGGTCCCCCACAATTATTGTGTTGTTATTGATATTATTTTTCAGATTTGTCAACAGTTGTATTAAATATTTTGCTGGCCCCTCATTCGGTGCATATATGTTTAGGAGAGTTATTTCTTCCTGCTCTACGTACCCCTTGATTAATATAAAATGTCCATCTTTGTCCCTTACAACCTTCCTGAGTATAAAGTTTGCATTATCTGATATTAGTATGGCCATTCCAGCTTTTTTATGGGTGTTGTTTGCTTGGATAATTTTTCTCCAGCCTTTTATTTTGAGTCTATGTTTGTTCTGACTATTCAGGTGCATTTCTTGTAGGCAGCAGAAGGTTGGATTGAGTTTTTTGATCCATTTAGCCACTCTGTGTCTCTTTACTGGTGCATTTAGTCCATTGACGTTGAGAGAAAGAATTGTCCTGGGATTTAACGCCATCTTTATTTCAAGATTTGGTGTGTCTTTTGGGTAGTCTTGTCTTAGATTAGGTCTTTCAGTTTTTCTCTTAAGACTGGTTTTGTGTCTGTGAAGTTTCTGAGCTGTTTTTTGTCTGTGATACCATGTATTCTTCCGTCAAACTGGAAAGTGAGTTTTGCTGGGTATAGTATTCTGGGTGAAGCATTCATTTCATTCAGTCTTGTCACAATATCCCACCACTGCTTTCTGGCATTGAGTGTTTCTGGTGACAGGTCTGCTGTAAATCTCAGGGAAGCTTGCTTGAACGTAATTTCCCCTTTTGATCTTGCTGTTTTCAGAATTCTGTCTCTATCTGTGGGATTTGTCATTGTGACTAGGATGTGTCTTGGGGTGTTTTTTCTGGGGTCTCTTTTGGTTGGTACTCTTCGAGCATGTAGGATTTGATCACCTATATTCTTTAGCTCTGGGAGTTTCTCTTTAATGATGTTCTTGACCATTGATTCTTCCTGGGAATTTTCTTCCTGGGTCTCTGGGACTCCAATGATTCTTAAGTTGTTTCTGTTGATCTTATCATAGACTTCTATTTTCATCTGTTCCCATTCTTTGACTAATTTTTCCGTTGTCCGCTCATTTGCTTTAAGTTTTTTGTCCAATCTCTCCTGCTGTATGGAATTGTTATGTATCTCATCTTCCACAGCACCAAGTCTATTCTCAGCTTCTGATACCCTGTCCCAGAGCTTATCCATTTTGTCATTCACTTCGTTTACTGACTTTTTCTGGCTTGTTAATTGATATGTTATTTTAGTTTGGAGTTTTGTGATTTCTGTCTTCATATTTTCTTGGTTCTTATTAGTGTTCTGTTCAACTCGATTCATGGTTTCTTTGAGTTCTTTGAACATATTCCATATTGCTAGTCTAAAGTCCTTATCTGAGAGGTTGATTAGTTGGTTGGCCATTATCTGGTCATCAGAATTGTCCTCTTCATTCTCTATGTCTGATGCTGGCCTGCGTTGTTTCCCCATTGTCACACTTGTATTTTGGGTTTTTCTACGTGTTGTGGTGGTATTCATTGGCTATATGATGTAGGCAGCACACTTCTCTGGCTCCGCCCTTTCTGGATGGGCTGACTTGTCTCTAAGGGAGGGGAGTCCTCTGTGGGTGAAGCCTCACACTGGATCAAATCTTAGGCCCAAGCATTCAACGGAGAAGACAGTTCGAAGAGGAATGCTTGCTTCTGTGTTATAGCTCAGTTCTTAGTGTGATTTTTTCTTCTTGTTACGATGGTGTTCTTTTCTTAGAAAGAGCGCACGGCCGCGTAGCGAAGCGGAGCGGCCGTGCTCTGCTGGAGCCTCTTTTGCCCCACTCCCAACAGTTTCACGCAAGAGGACAGTAGAGAAACATTTACAAGGAGCACTCACAGTTAGGCTCCACTGGGCGGGCGCAGATTCGTGGCTTTTCCCTGCCTGATGTCCCAGACAGGGCAGCTGGCTTCTGCGAAAGCCCGCCGGTTTTCACGTTCTGGAGACCAGGGATGAAATTTTTTAATAAATCAGAGTATTCTGTTGAAAGTAGGAAACGAGAAGTCACAGAAATGAGTAGAAGACTAACTTGCAGAGAAGAAAGAAATGAAGATACTTATTGGAAATCTATTACTATAGCTCAAAGTCTAAATGAAAGATAGCTTTTGTAGATTGATTATAATAAAAGCAAGAGAATTGAAAGAGTATTATATATGAACAGTGGTAGGAAGAATCAATAAAATGCAGAGAGCCAAAGAGATAAGTAAGTATCAGGAAGTAAGGCACTTCTCTTGCATGAACCTAACCAGATTCTGTCCTCAACATCACATTTGATCCCTCTGTCACCACTGGGAATCATCCCTGAGCACAGTCAGGTGTAATCACTGAGCCTTTCTAATATTGCATGTCTTGACCATGCATCCACTCTTGCCTTGATGGTCTACTGCTGCATACATGGAGTTCAAATAATGAAATTATTCTCCTTTAGCTCTTAGAAAGCTCTGGTACTGAAAGGCTAAATATTTTAAAATCAAACTCATGATTATAAGAATTTGTTTACAACTTTTATTTTTTATTTATAAGTTTTTATTTATTGATTGATTTTTATTTATTTATAAGTTTGATTCCATAGGTTTAAAACAGATGACTTGGTTCACATCTGTTGAAGAGTATATGGCTAACAGTATGGACTCAAAGCAGGAAAATAGTTCTGATCAGAAGATCTTGTCTGCTGTTATCAACAAAACAGTTGTTCCTCGACTTACAGGTACTGCCTTATCATCTTGATAAAAATTAAATTCACTTTGGCATGATATAGATTATTTATCTTTATTATACATATTTTTTTTTGGTTTTTGGGCCACACCTGGTGATGCTCAGATGTTACTCCTGCCTTGGTGGACCATATAGGACACCAGGGGATCAAATCGCATTCTGTCCTAGGTCAGCCACATACAAGGCAAATGCCGTACTGCTTGCACCACCACCCAGCCCCTATTATACATTTTTTAGCACAAAATGTGATGATAAAAAACAAAATAATTGGGGCTGGAGTGGTGGCGCAAGCAGTAAGGCATCTGCCTTGCCTGTGCTAGCCTAGAATGGACCACAGTTTGAATCCCTGGCATCCCATATGGTCCCCCAAGCCAGGGGCAATTTCTGAGCATATAGCTAGGAGTTACCCCTGAGTGTCACCAACTGTGGCCCAACCCCCCCCCAAAAAAAACCCAAAATAATTCATATTTTCAAAATGCTTAGCAACCATTTATCAAACTGCTGCTACTCTAAACCTTTTAGTATCATGACACTATCATTGCTATTATATTATTATCATATCAGATAATGATAATATATTTTGTGTTATAATTATATATACTATATAAGTTATATATATTACATATATACTGTTATATATGTTATTAAATATCATATACTATTTTATATATGCTATATATAACGATACTATTCTATATATTATACTATTACTGAGTCATTTTTTATGGCATACTACTATTCTTGCTTTATTTAAATTTTTCCCTTAATGTTTTAAATTTAAACTTTCCCCTTAATGTTTCCCTAATGTTTTTTTTCCTATCATTATTTTTTTCTTTAAAAAACTAAAGTAGACAAATCTTGCACATTTTGCTTGCAGGAGACTTGGGTTGAATCCACATCCCAGCTTGGTTCCCTCAGTATCACCAGGAGCACCAAAGAGTACTGTACAAAAAACAGTGACTACATTTCTGTTACATTGCCTCTAGCATTGAGGAGCACTTAGCATCTGTACTTGTACTTGGTCTACATAAGATTACAATTAATAAAGATCTGTGTTGCTGAGAATAGAGTCTAACAACAAAGTCTACAAACTTGTTTTGAAAAGATATATAAAGCAGTATAAAGCCAGCTTTATATTGCTTTCTAATCAGCCTGATTAAACTTTGAAATTACCCCCCATGTAATTTGAACTGGTGTCATAGGGTGCATTAGAAAGTTATTGGGGTTTTTTTTTGGGGGGGGGGCGTTGGGGGAGTTTTGGTCACACCTGGTGACACTCAGGGGTTATTCCTGGCTATGGGAACCACATGGGATGCCAGGGATCAAACCCAGGCCTGTCCCAAGTAGCCATTTGCAGGGCAAATGCCCCACTGCTGTGCTCAGAGGACCATAGGGGATACTGGGGATCAAACCCCAGGTGGCCACATGCAAAGCAAGGCATTCCTTGCTGTGTGCAAGGCAAACACCCTATCCACTGTGCTATTGCTCCAGCCCTTCAAATTCCACGTCTTTGATACAGACTTTCCACTATATCTGCCAGTAAGAACTTTCAGATTATCCAACTATCCACTCCTTTATCTTCTTACTAATTTTAAGTATAATTTGGTTTTCTTTAGCCCATTTTTTGTCTTACAAGCATAGTAATCTGAGATTTAACTCTGATTCTGTAAAAATTGTCTTAAATATTTAAATTATTTTAACTGCCTGTAAAATTGAATCTCAACTTTTTAGTATGATTTAATAAGTAGGTCTATTTAATGATGTGTTATCCCATTTCTCTTGGGGGATAGGGTCACACTTAGCAATTCTCAGGGGTTACTCCTAGCTCTGAACTCAGGAGTCACTCTGGACAGTAATCAGGGCCCTCCTGGGATGTGGGGATCAAATCCTGACAGCATGGAAAGAAAGTATTTTACTCTCTGTACTTTCTCTACAGTCTGCATTTGGTAAGCCAAATGGGGTAAGTCCCATTTCTTACCAAGTTCTTTGCCTTGTTTCCTTCATCCCCCGCTTCACAGTAGAACACTTCAGCTCCAATCTCCAACGTCTTTCCCTTTCCTCTGAGTTAAACCTTTAACCTCCTCATCCTTCCTCTTCCATCTGGCTGACTTCTCTTTATCTTCCAAAACCTTTATAGACATCACTTAGTAAAATGTTTTGGGCATATCTCTCTGTATTTTTATGTACTCTAAACTTACAAGTAAAATGGTACCCACACATTGAATTGTGATTACTTGCATTTATATGAATGAAATTGTTCAAAGGCAGGCTGCTAATCATCTTCATTATTTCTCCCATATCTAATGCTTACATAGAGTAGTCCCTCAATATTAGTTCATTGATTTTTTCTAAAGCCATTAAAGGCTTCACCTTCTGATCAGTTTTGTTTGGCTATTTTTTCTATTTGATTTTTTATAAATGAGACAAATAATAAACTCTATAAATAAAATATAAAATATGCTAAGTTTTAAAGCAACAGATAAATATAAAATAAGGGAAGCAAGAGGCAAATTATCAGAGAGGAGTGAAATTTAACAGTCAGCCAATGTGTTGGAGATAAAGCTATAAAGCTCAAAGGATTGAGATAAAGTTCTGTGTACTTTGCATACATGAGATACTGATTAGATCCCCATTACCATAGGGTCCCCAAGCACCACCCAGAGAAACCCCCAAAGCAGACATCAGTTGTGATCCCAAAACAAACCAACAGAAACATTAAGTTTGCCAAGGGGACAGTCTTCCTGCAAAGGAACTAATTATGTTAAGCTTATATGAAAGATCTAGTAGAAGTATTTACATTGCTAATGATAAATTGCATAATTCCAGAAGATGAGTTTTGGAGTAAGCCAGATAAGTTGACTTTTTGCAGAAATAAAGGGTCATCATTAATGAATGATATTAATCCTTTTTCCATGGGACTGGGAGAAAATTGGAAAAATTTTGTAGGAATAGAGATGTAAGAAAACCCGGAGTGATAGTATAGCAGGTAGGGCACTAGCCTTGCAGACAGGCAACTCAGGTTTGATTTCTCAGCACCTCATCTGGTCCCCCAATCTTGCCAGGAATCTTAAGTGCAGAGCCAGGAGAAAGTCCTGAGCACAGCTGGTATGGCACAAAAACAAAAGAATATCTTTTCTTATTGATTCTATCTTACCATCTAATTAGGAAGTAATTAGCTGAGTAAGAGCAAGGAGGAGCAAAAGAAAGATAAATAGTTCTATAAATAGTAAATCCATTAGTAAGCAGTTAAGAGAAGACAAAACATAACTGTCTAGAATCAAGGAAGAAAAAATGGTCTAGAAAGCATTCTGGTTGGGGGCATAATGGCTCACTGAAGTTTAATGATGATGAATTTAAAATATATTTATTTAGCTGCATTGTTACAAGCAAAGGCTTGGTGGTAAGGCGGTTTTTAACAGCCATGTTCAACAAAGTCTAAAAAATAAAAGTTAATTAAGTATATAAGCAAATGCATAGTGGTAGTGATTGACAGTGATTTAAATCATGTAAGGAGGATTTGTTTTTGCATGATCAGATAAGCAATTTAAATAAATTTCTACTGAAATTTTTGTTTCAGACTTTGTAGAATTTGTATGGGATCCTTTGTCTACCTCACAGACAACAAGCTTAATAATGCATTGCAGAATGATTCTTGAGGAACATTCCACTTGCACAAATGAAGTTGATAAAGGCAAACAGGTAATAATTGAAGTTATTAATTTATTTAAAGTCAGTATGGTTTGGCTGGAAACCTTTGTTTACAAAAGATGCTCACGAAGTAGTTTTAGGAAGCTTGAGGAAAAATAAATTCTTATGACTTAAGACTTTTTCTTCATTTAAGATGGAAAAAATAGGGGCCAGAGCAGTGTCACAAGCAGTAGGCTGTTTGCCTTGCTGCTGACCTAGGACAGACTGCAGTTTGATCCCTTGACATCCCATATGGCCCCAACCAAGAGCGATTTCTGAGCACATAGCCAGGAGTAACCCCTGAGCATCACCGGGTGTGGCCCCAAAACAAACAAACAAATAAATATATATATATACCTTGATATTTCTGACACTCTTAAAAGGAATCATAATTGTCATTAAGGAATGCACACACATGTAATAAAACCTGGATTTTTACTTTCATTCTTTTCAGCTATTTCTTTGTTCATGTTCCAATCAGCCATCTTTTATAGTGAATATACATTCTACCATTTGAACAGGAAGAAATATATTAGTGCAGATCATTCCTTCTAAAATAGTCATTGTTTTTGTTGTTTTAGTAAAATTCTAGTCATATTGTGACCTTGTTTTAACAGTGATATTAAAGTTAGCTTAATCTTCATTATTGTGAGTAGTCATTTATAATCTTCAGAGTTAAGAGCAGTAGTGTAGTCTCTCAGAAGTCAAAATTAAGCTAGAATAGATTCTCATCTGTCATCTAGAATTTAATTTTATTGAACATAAGACTAAAGAACTTTTTATAGAGGCCTTGGTGGTAGTTAAATATTATATTACGGTGGCCCTCTTTTCTATCATTCTGCTTATTAAGAAAGCTCTATACACATTCAGTTAAGTAAACTGGTTACATGAATCTTAAGAAAGTGAGAGAAATTGAAATACTTAAATATAGAGTAAATAAAGTTATTGAAAAGGCAACATACTATATTCATATTGTGAACAACATTAACTTTTAGTCCTTTTTGTTATCATATAGAAGGGAAGCTTGGAAAGGGAAGACAGTGGCTTGAATCTGCCTTCAAGAACATGTAATTTTAAAGTAAATAAGTGAACTGGGTGCAGTACAAGTTTTATACAAGGGTTATTGTTATGAGGAATGCCACTGGATTTAAAAATGTTGTGATGTTTTTAATTGACTAGAGTATTACATCAATAATTGATAGTGGCATAGAAATATTAGCCTGGCTCTAAAAAATTAGTGCATGGTTTTGGGGAGTGAGATTTAATTTATTAGGATAGTTAATACATTGCTAATATGTTTATTTCAAAATCAGATCATCATCCAGTATGTTATTATAGTTCCTAGAATAATAGTGGATGAAAAAGATTACAATAGAAATAGTAGAATTTGTTAAGTGCTAAGTATATAAGCCAACATTTTGAGTATGGATCCACTAAGTTACTTAACTTAGGACTTCTTAAATTTTTCCATTGTGACACCCTTTCACCCAAGACCTCTTAAACAATTCTGATATAAAGGTATATAAAACGAATGTACAAATCAAACGTTTACTGGACCAGAGCCATAACATAGTAGGTAGGGTGCTTGTCTTGTACATAGTCCAATATGGTCTTGCAAGTCCTCCAGAAATGATCACTGAGTGCAGAACTCGACCGGGATGAGCCCTGAGCATCACTAGGTGTGGCCCCAAAACAACAAATCAAACATTTACTGATAATAAATTCTAAATGAGTGTATTTTTAGCCAATCTCAGCATTCCATGGATTTGTTGCCCCACAATTTTAAGAAGCAAGAATGTATATAACTCGACCTGGTAGGCTTTTGGCATCTACCTATAAATCTTCTCAAGAGTTTGCATTGTATGCTACATGGATGCCACTGTGTATCTGTATCTCCTAGAGAAAGACAGATACAAACTATCTCTGCTCTTGGAACTGAACGCTTTGGTTCAGACTATTTATTTGGTGTACAGAACTAGCACAAGTAAGTACAACTCAGTTCTGTAGACCAACTCTCAAGTACTGTTGTGTTGCCTTTGCCATTTGTCATTTCTTTACTCTTCTTCTTTATGTCCCATATGTGAAAAAAAAATAGACCAGTCTTCATCTCTCCGTCCCCTTGTGGCTGACTGTGTTCATCATGATACCCCCAAGTTTCATCCATGTAATACACACATATTAGGTATAGTCCAGCAGGTCCATTCTTTCAGTGTTCATCCCATTAGAAATATGTACTCATGCAAAATAAAAAACATGTACAAGAACTTTTGGGGAATGTAATAATGGATGCCCTAACTAAACACTATCAAAATGCCCTGCCAATTTTGAGAGTAGAATTCTTACAGCATTGAAAATCAGCTAGATGCTGCTGTGTTCTTTTTCCTAACCCTGAGTTATTTTCACACCCGATTCTTTGTATACTATTCTTTTATAATTACAATATTTGGTAAATGTATTTCTACTTAAGACTCTTATTGATGCTCTTAAAATTTTTTCATCATAGGATTTAATTAACTCCATCATTTCAAGAATGAAGAAGACAGTAGAGGATGACGTTTTTATTCCTTTGTATCCAAAGAGGTAAAAAGTGGTTAATTTCTACATTACATAAAATAGTCATGTAGTCGATTTGTTTAAGAATATAATACTGAGTTGGAGTGGTAACTCAGCGGGGAGGATTCTTGCTTTCCATGTGACCTCTGCAGGTCTGATCCTTATCACCACAAATGGTCCCCTGAACTCAAGAGTGATTCCTGAGCACACACAACCAGGAATAAGCTGGGTGTGGCAACCCTCTCCAATGATGATGATGATGATGACACACACACACACACCCAAAAAAAAACACTTTGCTTTTGTGATTATAACACTTTTCCACTTATAGAAATGTCACTTAAGAGGTCTTCTCAATCACCTTGCTGTTCATCATACTGGCATTTAGATGTAGAATTTTGAAATGTGTTTCCAAGAACATGGTAAGTAGATAGCAGAGGAGAGTGCCTTTAAAAGTTCAGATTATGAAGCAGATTCACCACTTAGTCTTTATATGTGTCACTCTCCTTGTGGTAAATGGGTATCAATTAATACCTACCTGGAAGGACATTGTGAAGAGAAGCAGCGCAGAACAATGCCTGAGACAGATAGAGAAGGCAAGCATTAGAGCCAGCGCCTCACTGAGGTTGCATCTGTGAGTGGTGTATTTACTTTAAATTATGAAACCGAGTTGTGTTTGATATATGGTCGTACATTTGTTAAGAAGGTAAAATTATGAGGCCGGAGCAGCAGCACAACAGGTAGAGAGTGTTTGCCCTGAAGACGATCAACCTGGTTTGATTTTTCAGCATTGGAATCGTATAGTTCCAAAAACCTGCCAAGAGTGATTTCTGAGGGCCGGGCGGTGGCGCTAAAGGTAAGGTGCCTGCCTTGCCTGCGCTAGCCTAGGACGGACCATGGTTCGATCCCCCGGTGTCCCATATGGTCCCCCAAGCCAGGAGCGACTTCTGAGCGCATAGCCAGGAGTAACCCCTGAGCGTCACCGGGTGTGGCCCAAAAACCAAAAAAAAAAAAAAAAAAAAAAGAGTGATTTCTGAGCACAGAGCCAGGAGTAACCTCTGAGCACCACCAGGTGGCCCAAAAAGAGAAAAAATAAAAAGGCATAATTATGTAATAAATGCTGGACTGAAGCTGCCCAGAGAGTACAACAGGGTTGAAGAGTTTTAGACAGAGAAAGGGAAGAATTGTCCAACTTTCTTGTTCATCTGAATGATGACAAGATCCCTTCATGTATGAATTCTGCCCCCAATGCAGTTTTTTCAGTAATATTGTAAGTAACAGACTCAGGTATGAGTATATATTTTTTCAGTTTTCTGCCTGAAATGAAATTTGTTTCCTCTTATTCTTACCTCTGACGTTTTTGTCCTTCTTCTTCTGTACACATATATGTACACAGTAATCACTGTTACTAGTTTTCATCATTTTGGAGCATTTGTAACTAAATACATATACCATAGTTTTATTTTCTTATACTTCCTATATATAGAAAAGCAAGTGTATGGTGAACAGTTGTAATCATTGTTTTTCCTTTTTTTAATTTAGTATATATTTAAAATCTTTTCCTACCCTCACCAATGATTAATACATTTTAAACTACAATATATGCCATCACATAGATTTATTGTGATGGGGCCAGAGAGATAACATGGAGGTAAGGCGTTTGCCTTTCATGCAGAAGGTCATTGGTTTGAATACCTCCCAACACACCAGATGATATATTCAAAGTTAAGAATGAACTTTTGGAACAGGTATCATTTTTTTTCTTAAGTACAAAATACTTATAAATATCTACTCTTTGGGGAGAGATAGCGTGGAGTTAGGGTATTTGCCTCGCATGCAGAAGGACAGTGGTTCAAATCCCAGCATGCCATATGGTCCCCCCGAGCCTGCCAGGTGCGATTTCTGAGCATAGAGCCAAGAATAACCCCTGAGCACTGCTGGGTGTGACCCCCCCAAAAAAAAGATTTATTGTGATTACTGTATATGTAAATTGTGAAACAGTACCAGTAATCTAGTACCAATGAATAACATCATTCTGTACATGTGCAAGTCTGTTTACGAAAAGCATTCTTAGAAATGGTAATTTGGGGCTAAAGAAAACATACATTTGTAATTTTGTTAGATGTTATCAGAACAGCTCCATTCATATTCCATTAAGAATTAATTTGATTGAAAATAACTCTTTTAGGGACTGGAGAGATAGTATGTCGGTAGGGCATTTGTCTTGCACACTGCCAACCTAGGACGTACGGTGGTTCGAATTCTGGCATCCCATATGTTCCCCCAAGCCTGCCAGGAGCGATTTCTGAGCACAGAACCAGGAATTACCTATTACTGCGAACGGGTCTGGCCCAAAAACCAAGGGGAAAAAAAAAGAACAACTCTTTTTACTCTGGTAATGAGAGATTTACAGTTTGTATTTTATCTTTTTTTAATTTCTTTCAAATTAGTGCTACAGAAAACAAAAGCTCACCTCATTCAAAGTTTCAAGACAGACAGTTCTGGTCAAGTCTAAAGGTAAATAGAAAACTAAAAAAAATAAAAAATACTTTGATTTTTGCATCTGGTTTATTGTAGAGCAAAGACTAGCAAGCTTCTCTTATAAAGTACCAGATCATAAATATTTTAGATGTTGCATTTTTGTGGCTTTATTAGTGTTTTACTCACTATCTCCAAATTCAGAGTTACAAATTTCATTACAAAATGAAATCTTGCACATCAGAGCAGTGATGTGTTTGGATTGATTTGGTATCTTGGGCATCTATTGGTAGTGATAACACCATTAGATAGTCTTGCACAGCATTGGGTCAATGCCTACAACAAGCTGGGGGAAAACAGGGGCTAAGGAAGAATATTAAATTGAAAAGATTCTTGATGAAGTATTCGAGATTGATTTTTGTTGGTTGCTCAAAAAGTAAAAATAGGATGAGCAAATAGTTGGAAATAGGAAAGCAGGTATTAAGTCATATTTTCTATTCTATAACTGACTTGTTTAAGTGCTAGTTTAAATTGATTTTGACTACAACATTTTCTGGAAGTTTTTCCCTTTAGAAAAATTTTGAAAGCTAACTTATTTTCATATCATAAGATGCACTCCCCCTCACCAAAGAGGGGGGCGGAAATGTATGGGTGTCTTATGGAGTGAGTGCTGCCTGAAGCTGAGGAATTCTTGGAGTTCCCAGAAAACTAGAAGAGTACTTGAAACTTAATCTCCCTCCATTTGTTAATGATAATCATGATTCTTAATGTCACGTTGACTGCTGTTCACTTAACATGGTTGAATATTATTCTGTTATAGTTTATTAAATATTTTAGTGCACCATTAGCTTTAGAATTTTGTTCTTGTTTTCCTCATCTAAAAACTATGTCTTATAGTCAGCTTTGTCTTATAGAACGAAAAGTACAGTATTTGCTTGACATTCTTTTTGGTTTTAGCTCTTCCACAATATCTTGCTTTGGAGTGGACTGCTCCCCAATGATGTCTTGATAGAGCTTGGACTTGGGAAGCTGCTAAATCGGTACCTTCTTGTAGCTCTTTTCAATGCCATTCCTGGTCCAGATATTGTTAAAAAATGCTGCCAGGTAAGTTGTGAAAGAATGATCCTAATTTTACTTTTTAAATTGATATTAAAATTTATTTCAGAAGCAAAATTCGTAAAATTAATTACTCACATATTAACAAAAATGAGACTTGAAGCACAGAAACAGCATTATACTTTTTAAGAATTACTATTCTGGTTTGAAATAATGATAGTCTGGAAAGGCAAATTCCTTTGAATGAATACCAGCCCACTGGCTAACTACAAAATAATAAATAAATAATAGAGTGTTTAAATCCATACCTCTTCCTCAAACCAATAGAAATTTCCAATAGAAATTTCTGATATATATATATATATATATGTACATAGTTATATATAATAACTATGATGAACAAAGAAGTGACTGTATCTGAGAGCTATTGCCAAATTTAAAAGCAAGAAAAAAAAGAAAAAACTAACAGACTTAACATAAAGGTAAAACTTCAGTTGATCAAAGCATTAACCAAAGAAGTATCAGGATTACTTAATCTTGTTAAACCTAGAAGCTGGGATTATTGCGTTCATTATATATTTTCCTACTGTTTGAAATTTTCTATAATTAAAAGTTATAAGGGCAATTAGGAAATTAAAGGTTTAAACACATAACAAGCATATCTGTTTTAAAGAAAACTTTTTATGAGTCAATAAAAAGATTCAGATATTCTAACTGAAAAAAATGACCAAAAGATGCAATAAGAAGTTTATTAGAAAAGGGCTTTTCAGGGGCAGAGTGATAGCACAGCTTACACATGGCCGACAGGATGAACTCAAGTTTGATTTCCCAGTATCCCAGATAGTCCCCCAAGCCTACTAGGAGTGATTTCAGAATGTAGAGCCAGGAATAATCTTTGAGCGCTGCTGGGCATGTCCCAAAAATCAAAAAGAAAAGAAAAAAGGAAGTGTTTTCAGAAACAGTCTCTAAACATGTACAAATGATTAATCAAAGAAATGAATTTATACAGTAAGGAGGTCGTCTTATCAGCAATTTTTTTTTTACTGTTATTTACATGGTAGTTGTCAGTAGTGTCATATAAGTACAAGGAAGCACCTTTCCTACATTTATTCCCCAGAATGTCATTCATCTAAATGTTTTCTAAGTTTTCTAGCAAGTCTGAGAAATAGCTTGGTGCTTGTATGTGAAAGTGCATGACCCTGGTTGGTATAGTGCATAATAAAATCTTTAAAATTTATACCCTTGGGCCCGGAGAGATAGCACAGCAGTGTTTGCCTTGCAAGCAGCCGATCCAGGACCAAAGGTGGTTGGTTCGAATCCTGGTGTCACATATGGTCCCCTGTGACTGCCAGGAGCTATTTCTGAGCAGACAGCCAGGAGTAACCCCTGAGCACTGCCAGGTGTGCCCCCCCCCAAAAAAAAATTTATACCCTTGACATAGCAGTTTGACTCCCAGAAATTAAACTCAAAATCAGAGGTGAGCAGGTTGGGGGTTTGAGGTTGTGCTCAGGACTGACTCCTGGTTTCTGTGCTCATGGATTATTCCTGGCAGAACTCAAGGGACAGTATTTTGTGGTCGGAAAACAACACAGGTCTGCTATATGCCAGACAAGTGTCTTCATTGCTCTGATGTCCCTCTGGCCCCAAGTTTCTACTTTTTATCCTAGATCTTGCCCACTGAAGCATAACCTTATTGTTAAAGTATCTTTGAATAATCTGGCCTGTTTTTGTCTTTTCTCATCTTTTTTTCTTCCTTTCTCCTCCCTGATCCAACTTCTACTGTGAAGAGACTTTTCTGTTTTGCCAACATTTATTTTTATAATTTATTTAAGCACCGTGATTACAAAAATGTTCATCGTTGGGTTTCAGTCATCAAATGTACACCACCCTTCACCATTGTAACTTTTTTCAATATTTTTGTGTTTTGAACCAAATTTTCCCTCAGATTTATATATAACCCACCTTATAAATGCCTGTACAATAATTTTCTATACTTCTATGTATAGTTAAAGCAGAGTATTAGGCCAAAAGTCATGTTTTATTAGTCTAGTTTGTTAATACAGATCATAGACTAGACACAGTGCTATAAAGTAATATTAAAAATTACATTAAAAAAACAAAAATAAATTACATTTTAAAATTGAGTTAACCAAAGTGCTTTGTGTCTGGGCATTTCTTGTGTCTAATTATAAAATTTGGTTTTAGCAGATTACAAAGAATACAAAGAATAGATTGTATTACAGAATGCTAGTAGAAAGTATTCTACTTTAATACTTTAATGCTTTAATAGACGAGAATCGTCTATTAAGTTCTTAGCATTAAAGTATGTGTGCGTGCGTGTGTAAGACTGGGCAAAGAAAACAGTCTCTAACCTTATAACCATAATAAAATTGGGTAATATGTGGCCTTAGGATTAGAGTAGTATAAACAAGTGGAAACATTTTAATCAACCAATTATATGTTCTGATTAACAGATAGCATCATATTTACCAGAAAAATGGTTTGAAAATTCTACCATGAAAACATCGATTCCCCAGCTAGAAAATTTCATCCAGTTTTTATTGCAGACCATTCGGAAATTATCTGAAAATGAATTCAGGTAATGCTTATTTTATGTATATCCCCATAGATTCTCAAGGATTCTGTCTGTAGTATTTTTAGGAAGATGATGCTTTTAAATTACTTTTAAAAAAAAGTTTGGGGGCTGGAGAGATAATACAGCAGATTGGACATTTAACATGCACTACGCCAGTGCTTCTCAAATAGTGGGGCGCGGCCCCCAGGGGGGCCCGCGTGACTCCATAAAGGGGGCGCATTTGACCACAGCAAGCACTGTCGTAACAAGCTAAGCCCTGTATTTATGTCTCTGTATGTCTCTGGAGCTGAGAGAGTTGCTGTGTCCTGCTTCAAACCCCGCTCCAAAAAGCTATGCATTGCAAAACATGCTCATTGTAGCCATTAATCCAGGCATCACCTCTGATTGAAAAATCAGCTCAAATTATTTTACATATTTTTTTGCAGGTTAAAGTTTTTTTAATAAAGATACTATTTACAGTAGCACAGGTGGGGCGCAAAAAATGTTTTCTTCTTCTGGGGAGGGGGGCGGGCATGACAGAAAATAATTGAGAAGCACTGAACTAAGCCAACCTTGGTTTGCTCCCTAGCATCCAGTATGGTCCCCTGAGCCTGTCAGGAGTGATTTCTGAGTACAGAGCAAGAAGTAATGCCTCAGCGCCATCAGGTGCCCCCCACCCCCAGAAAAGAATCTATGATTATTACTGTTGAAGTTAGTAGATATTTTCATGTGACTTTGTAATGACTATGTGATGCATATTAATTAAATTAGTTCATACATTTTACATCAGTCTGCCTAAATAAGCACTTTCAGAAAACCATATATCATAGGGAATTTAGAATTGAAGCTGTAAGTTGAAACCATATTATTGAGCGTGGTTTTTAATTATCAGTGTCTGGAAACTTGGTAAATACAGGTCACAGTCCGGCATTTACTCCACATAGCTAGATAGTTCACATTCACAGCACTAGATGTCAGTGTGGTTGTTTAATGTGTAAAATTGCTAACCCAAGTCTTCAAAAAGAAAAATCCTTTTAAATAGAAAGCCCCTATTTGCAGCACTTGATGAGGCTTTAACAAAAATAGCAGCACAGCTTATATTCATGACAGATATGCTCTGTGCATTTACACTGTTTTCTAAACATTTACGTTAAAATCTGTTGGAATACATCCAGGAGGAGTATGTTGGAAATGCAAGTTTATAATTATGTGTCAAGGTAGCATCTGAACATTTTATGTTATTTGAGACAATCACATTTATGTAAGGTAAAATTTTAGTTTCTGATTAACTATATTGCTATATTGTATTTTTAAAGGAAAATGTTTTGTTTCTCAGGGATGAAGTCAAAAAGATCATTCTTATTCTGGTGAAAATAAAAGCTCTGAATCAAGCAGACTCCATCATCAAAGAATGTCATCTAGACCATCTTAAGTCAATACTTAAGGATGTTTGAATAAAACTTACAAGAAAGTACTCAACAGATATTACACACACACACACACACACACACACACACACACACACACACACACACACACACACACACACACACACGGATCACACTGATCTTTGCTTGAAAAAAAAAATTACAAGTATGACTTTGTTCCCTCACATTATACTTTCTGGCATCATAACAGGATTCTGCTTCTGCAGCTTACAGAAGCAGTAATCATCAGTTTCATCTGAACTCTTTAGCTTCTTTTCCAATTTAAAAAAGTGGGACACTTGTAGCTGCCTGAGCTTCGGAGACACATACGTCCTGAACCATAAAACTGTCCTTTAAATCTCTTCATTACAGTTATCTCATATTTACAAGTAAAATGGAAATCTAAATTGGATTGAATTAGTATCGATTGTCAGCTGGTCCTCAGAAAAGTATTACCAATGTATAGTCTGTCAACACAGGATGAGAAAGCATAGAATCCTTATTAACTCTACATGTTATTGTTTTTGAAATCACTAAAAAATAGGTTAAAAAATGTCTTGTCAGTCACTAGAGAGTGAATTGTTATTTTGGGAGCCATCTATAATTATTAAATGCAAAGTCATCCTTTTTAATGAATTTGTTAGTTTTCTATATTGAAGATATTGATGTTACGCATGACCCCTACTATTGGTATAAAAGTCATTTCTTACTAGGTAATTTAATGACTTGGCTAGCTGTTTATCATTGGTAATAGCAAAGAAATAGGTCTTTCAAGTGCTCAGGACATGTGATTTACTTAATCAAGCATTTGTATAATTTATATCCAAAATAGCAGGAACTTACTTACTTCCTGATAAACTTACTTCATGATAATGTAGAATTTGTGTATGTGATCTCTGACTTGTATTATCCAGTTTTAAGTCTGTACATATTTTAACAATTTGGTATGCTTATTTCTGTCACAGTGGTGATTGGTCAGATGTAAGGGAATGAATAACTAGAAAATTCAAGTCTGACATTGCTGAAAAGCATTTAATATTCCCAGACAATGTTGTGGCCCAGTGGTTACTTGTTTTTAATGCTACTGTATCTTTTTTACTTTTTTAAAAATGGGATTGTAAATTTTATATTGTAACATCTAAAATTTGTAATATTTTTATTATTAAAGTACCATTTGGTAATTTTTCTCTGGCTTTGCATTTTTAGTTAACCTTGTGTTGACTGTGTTCCCTTTTAACCTTGGCAAAAAGATTTATCTTGTTTTTTTAGAATGGAACTATTAGGAAACTATAAATTCCAACTTCCCAACTGAATTTTAGTTAGGAACTCAGGATTTTTATTCCTGATGAGAGTTGAGGATGATCAAAAGCATTAGTGAAGTTCATGTAGTGTCAGATGAGGGTGCCTCACAAACATTGAAAAGGTCTTTAAAATAACAATAAAATGAGAGAAGCAATCAGTATCTCTGACACAGAATTTGTTAAAGGGTTAACAAATGATTATAGATAAGACATGACAAAATGTCATTGCCTTTCATAAATACTTGGAATTGAATTTTTTGTCTGGTGAGGAGCATAGGGGCAAATGTGTGTACTAAAAGGAAGGCATGTGCTTGCACTATCTTTGCTCTCACTGTTGTGGAGGTGCTAGCCCTATGGCCCAGTCATGAACAGACTCTGCTGATGGACCATGCAAATGAGTGAATGTATCTCACAAAGGACATTTGGATCAGAGCCTCTGGTAATTCTCTTATCTGTGATGAAAAGGCCCAGGCACACCAAGTTAAAGAGAAAAACTATGTCGTTGCCTAAATTATGTCAATACAACCCCCAAACTCCAGCCACTGATGAAATATTAAGAGTATGTTTCAAATTTAAGCAAGGTGTTTAAGGACCTGAGTGATACAGCAGGTAGAGTGCTTGCCTTGCATGAGCCTCAACCTGGGTTTAATCCCTGGCAACCCCTATGGTTCTCTGAGCCCTGTCAGGCATAATTGAGCTCAGAGCCAGGAGTAACCCTTGAGCACCTCCAGGTGAGGCCAAAAACAAAAGCAAAAAAGAAACATTTGTGGGAAACATGTCTTTATATAAAAGCATAATTTTAATTTCAGGAAATAAAAGGCTTGAGAATTTTACCTAGAAGTTAATTTCTACTTTAATAAATAAAAAAATTGTAGGGCTGGAGAGAGAGTCCAGTGGGTAGGACACCTGGCTTGCAGCCAATACAGGTTTAATCCCTGATGTCCTGCAATAGTCAGAGAACTGAGAACTGAAAAAAAAAATTGTTTTTCAAAAATTTTTTCTGAATCAGTAGTAATGGCATCATGAATCAAATGGTAACTGCATTCATTTAAATGTTTTTTTAAATTGCATTAACATTCAGGTGGCATTTAAATGTTTTGAGACAATTTAGTCAATAAAATAGAATGTGAATGCTTTACAGAATCTTCCTGGGGTATTTTTGGTTAGCTGGTTGTCTTGAATCCATCACATGAAACCGAGGCAAGACTGTGGGCTTTGGTAAACTAAAAAAACCTTAAAAATTAATAAAGAGCATAAGGGTGGGAAAGGCCTTTAGATAAAGTTTATTTGAATCTTTTCAGGTGGAGGATTGGTTGACAGAATGAAATGTTCCCAAACCTACAGTTCCCCAGCTCAGCTTGACTGGGGCACTGCTGTGAACCCAAAGAGGTAGAGATTTAACTTGTCAAGGGAGAAGGCAGCACTTGGCAAGCCATAAATCACAGAGGCTTACAGATGAAGGTGGTTCCATGTCTACCTTAGATTCCACTACTTTGGAAGTCACTGGCAGGGACAGCCAGGTTTTCAGAGATTTCTGAAATAAGAAAAAGTACCACAAGAAATGTCATGGAAGACTGAACTAAAGAAGAGATAAACCAGGGACTGGAGTGATACCATAACAGGTAGGGTATCTGCTTTCCATGCAGCCTGGCACTTCATATGGTCCGCCCCACCTCCCCCAAGCCTGCCAGGAGAAATTTCTGAGCACATAGACAGGAATAACTCAAGCACCACCAGGTGTGGCCCAAAAACAAAAACAAAAAAAGAGCAAATAAACCATAGAGTATGGACAAGAAAACAGACAAAAATAATTCAGAGTAAAGTAGAAGGAGATTCGTTTCCTAGAACTGAAATGTGTTCATTGAATGCTCAGATTAAAAACGGAACTGTCCAAAGTACACTACTTTAAATGTCATTACTCCCAAAACCAAAGATAATTCTTCAAACTTCATATACAAGGAATAGAAATCAGTGATTTGGAATTTCTCAGTACAACACTGGAAACAAATCAGTGAAGCAACAACTTCAAAATTCTGAAGGAAAATTATCTTCCTAGAACTAAAAATATTAAGAAAATAGGAGTGCAGGGTCAGTGCAGCAGCTTAAGAGCTAGCTTTGCGCACACGGAGTTTGATCTCTAGCCTCCTTTGCGTACAACTCAGAGTTTTCTCTGAGCCAGGAGTATGCCCTAAGCACAGCCAGGTATGGCCCAAAGTTTTTTAAAACTTTTTTTTTAAAACCAATAAATAACATGTAGAGTTCTCAAATAATTTACCTTATTTATGTATTTAATTTTGATTTGGAGAATTTGGAGATTCTCTGCCAACCAGGCCAGTTCAAAGCTTAGGTAGGTGCAAAGATGAGGCAAAGATACGCACACTTGCGCAAAGATGTCCTGTGGTGCCAAGGACCCAAGCAGGGACCACCATGTGGAGCCAGGGATGGAGCTAGGACAAGCTTATTGCTGTCCAAAATTTGACCCCTGTATACAGTTTTGTTTCTTTTTGTTTTTGTTTTTGGGGGCCACACCTGTTGACGCTCAGGGATTACTCCTGTCTATACACTCAGAAATTGCTCCTGGCTTGGGGGACCATATGGGATGCCAGGGGATAGAATCGCAGTCCGTCCTAGGCTAGCGAGGGCAAGGCACATGCCTTACTGCTTGAGCTACCACTCTGGCCCCTGTATACAGTTTCTTAACTGAATGATGCAAGTAAAACAGAATTCGAAATAGTTTCCTTCTTAACCTGCCAGAGGTTTGTGAATGTGCATTTAGTTACTCTTAAAATCACACTTTACCATATTTAAATTTATTTCACATATTTAAAAAAGCCATCAACCCACCTTGCTCACACACCAGAGCATGCTAGCCCCAGTCAGACCACACACCATTCTCTACATGCAGATACTTCTTTTTACAGAGATAAACTAGTGGGATCAATTTACTTTTTAAAAAAGATAAAATAAAATAAAAGCCTAATAAGTTGAAGAATGTTTCTTGATGTTATGATTGTCCTCTGAGAAATTAATGTTTTGCTCTCTAGAAAGTCAGAACATCCTCAGATGTTAACCAGTCTCATCATAAGAATCAGGACTTCTTTGATGCTTCAATTTCTTCCCAGATTGCAGCCTCGATCTTAGAGGTATCATATTCCCTCATCATATCAAACTCAAGCCACGGCTGACTCCACTTCTGAGCTTCTTGCATTTGCTCTTCAGTTAAAGCAAGATCAAACCTGATGCCTTTAATATTAAAGTTGGGACGTTCCCAGCGTTTAGACCAGGGCTTGGGCTTCATTTTCACTCTCAGCTACAGAAAGATAAAGGACAAGGAGCAGAATGAGGTTGACTGTCATCGGCAATTCTCAGAAAAGTTCTTCGATGATAGTTACTTCAGACCTCAAAGGAAGTTCTGATGCACAGCTCTTACCTGATTAACAGGAACTTCTTGGTTAAGTTCATATGCTACTGGCTTCATGTTCACATCAAAAGTGCTATACTCAGGAAGGGCATCCCGTAAGTACAGCAAACTCTCATCCAGACGCTTCTCTAACTTGACCACTTCGATCTTCTGGATCCGAGGATTATAAAGTTCAAAACAAATCTCAACACCTTAAAAGACAAGAAGACAGATTATCGTACAAATTTAGATTCTTGCAAATGCCTTCTATTACAGTAAAGATTTTCAAGTACAGGAAGAGTACCTAACATTTATATGTAGAAAATATAACATAAAAAAATTTTTTGAGAGGCCTGGAGTGATTGCATATCAGGTAAGGCAGTTATCTTGCAGGCATTGGACCCTGGTTCAATCTTCAGCATCTCTTAAGTCCAGAGATCCCATGAGGGGTGATTCATGAGTGCAGAGCCTGTAGTTGGCCCTGAGCACCACTGGGGATGGTCCAGGGGTAGGACCCAGGAGTCTGACATCTGGGTATGGCCCAAAAAAACAAACAAAATAATTTTTTGAAGGCAGAAATGTTTTTTTTTTCCTTGTTTTAAATTTTTTTATTTTAACCATCATGGTTTACAATCCTGTTTCTAAATCCTGTTTTTCTTCATTTGGGGGGTCACAGCTGGCTGTGCTCAGGACTTGGAGGACTCAAGAGACAATGTGGTGAACCAGGTCTGCAACATGCAAGGCAAGCATCTTAAACACTGTACTTTCCCTCTGGCCTCCCTGATTTATAATCCTGCCAATGATAATTTTGAGCACTAGACACTGTACCAGTGTCCCCTTGCCTCAACCTTTGTCCCACTATCTGTCCACACACACACACACCCTTTATATTCCCATGAGAAGCTTCCTACAGTACACTATGTCTCAGTTTCTCTTGTCTTTGGTTATTTGTTTTATCCCTACTAAGTTTCCTTATATCCCACATGAGAGAATTCAGTTTGTTCCACTCTTTCTCACTAACTTCAGTCAGCAGGATACTCTCCAGATTCACCATATAGCAGAAAATTGCATTATTTCATCTTTTCTTATAGCCAAAATAGTCTTCCATTATGTATATGGATCAGTTTCCTTAACTAGTCACATGTTCTTGAAAAGAAACTTGGGTTGTTCTTAGACTGTGACTACTGTGAATAGTGTTGCAATAAATATAGGAGTGTAAATGTTCTTTCTGTAGAGATCATAAGGTGAAGGAAATGGAAAATTATATGTGGCCAAAAGGCATGTTGGTTATTGCAAAGTTACTTTCTGTCAAGAATTAGCAGATGTCTATCACATAGATTACCTATGTGTGACTAACAATATCTGATGGACTCACTTAGGGTTTCAGTTTGGAGAAATAGAGCTTATAGTTAAAGAACTGCATTCTGAGCCTATTTTCATTTGCCCTTTTTTCTGATAGGGATCATATCCAGCCATGCTTAGGGTCATGTGGTCTGGGGGGATGCAGAGCTGAAAACTGAACTCAGGATCTGAAACGTGCTATACCAGATATGTGCTCAACATCTGAAACATCCCAAAGTCCTGTTGTCTTGTTTCTTAACACTAGCAACAGCTTGGGGCCAAAGTTGTAGCACAGCAGTAAGGCATTTGCCTTGCACACAGCTGACCCAGGAAAGACATAGGTTGGACCCCCGAGCGATTTCAGAGCACAGAGCCAGGAGTAACCAGAGCACTGCCAGGTGTGGCCCCCCCCCCCCAAAAAAAAACCCAAAAACAAACTAACAAAAAAAAAAAAAAAAACCACTGGCAACAGATCTGTAAACTACCAAACATGACAAGCACATAGAATAGGTATGAGAAGCAGGAGCCATATTCTGCCAAGCTCACAGCCCTGTGGGTGACAAATTCACCTACAAAGATAATGGAATTCGGAAACTCAACTGTTTAGTTTGAAAACCAGAAAATCAGATACAGGAAGACTGGATGCAAAAGCAATGGACAAGCATTTTTCAGATTCATTCAGAAATTTTAGTTTCCCACCATCACTGCAGCCCCATGAACCCAGTACTTGAAAAGCCCATGGCAGCACTGGAGCTAAAGTATAATGCATAGGATGCTCACCTTGTGCACTGCCCACCCAGATTCAACATCCAGCACCTTTCATGGCCCATTGAACCCCACCAGGAGTGATGTCTTATTAAAGACATTAAAAACAAGAGTTAAGCCCTGAGAACTGCCAGGTATTGCCCTCACACAAACAAACAAAAAATTTAATAAAATAAAAATAAAGAAAAGGCCTTGTCTTCTCACTCCAAGTTTGGACACTTTAATTCTTTGTTTGTTTCTTTTTGGGGGGAAAGCACCCACTGACACTCAGGGGTTACTCCTGGCTATGCACTTGTCCCTGGCTTGGGAAACCATATGGGACGCCAGGGGATCGAACCTCGATCCATCCCAGGTTAGCATGTGTAAGGCAAACGGTCTACCGCCTGTGCCACTGCTCAGGTCCTGGACACTTTTATTCTAAGGGTAGTAGTCCCTATAATTAAAAAAGTTCTTTAGAGTAAAACAGCAGTGCTGCACTAAACCTGCACCTTCAATGCTGAAGGAATTCTGAAGCACTTGGTTCTACCCACCCCTTCAAGCAAGTTCCAAATGTCTCACCTCAGGAGGAAGAAAAGTAAAAGACTCGAGACATTTCCAAGAAAATCAAAGCAATGATCTCTGACTTACCTTGTCCTTCAATAGTGTTTCTAAGAATGAAAGTGGCTCCAAGTCCTGATCCTGATCTCTGAATACAAATGCCCAGAAACTGGTTGGTTTTGCCACTGGCATACAGGTCAGCCGAGGTAACACGGAGGATACTCCCTGAAAGTGGGAGAGAAAGGTGCTCTTTGTTGGCAGTGCAGAGCACTAAACCCTCATTCTCACACCTCCAAGACTTTTTACTGTGTCACATTCCTTGTCCAAAATGTGACCATTTTTTCTAAGATTAAAAAACAAATAATATCATTTCAAAGTCACTTAATAACTTAAGAATGATTTCCTATGCCAAATTCCAGATTTGTGAAAATATAATCATCTCTATGCCAAGAAACAAACTCTACTACCACGAATAAAATTCATCCAGCACTTACTGACCCACATAGAACTCTGGAATGTGAAGTATTTTCCTTCTTTCTAACATGTCTTTTCTTTCTATTTTAAATTTCAGAGGATTTGTTCTTCCCCTTGGAGGAATGAATTCAGGACTCAAAAACCTATTAAAAAAAAAATTTAAAAAGAAATTAAACATGGTGAAAAGAAAGTTACAAACCAAATATGAAAACTTTATGATGTCATGTTTTACTCTCCCTTCTCTAAAAACAAAAAGTTGAACTTCCAAAATTGACAATAAGAGCTCAGAGAGAAGCTAACAACAACTCCTGAGTACTGGTGTGGTGAAAACTTAAAGGAACATCTCAAACCTTCAGTAAGCTTGACAACATATGAAGAAAATAAAGCTGGGCAGGGTACATACATGACTTGTCATTAGCTATAATTTTAGTAAGTCAAGATTTAAATGTAGGCTGGCTGTCAGACAGAGTCTGTGACCATAATCACAGTCCTCGTGTTGAGTTATACATCTCATAATACATTATTTGTGAAAAGGTATACATATAAATCACCACTTGCAAATTGACTCTAAAAGAAAATCTTATTCTCTTCGGCAATTTTTAATACAATAAATAGAAAAAAATTGACATTAGCATGAAAATTCATTTCACTGGAGTCAACGCAATAGTACAATAGGTAGGGATTTTGCCTTGCAACCTTGACTTGATTCCCCCGTATCTGATATGGTCCCCAAAATGTGATGCCTAAGTACAGGAATGAGCTGTGAGCATCACTTAGAAGCTCCACCCCCGAAAAAAATTCACGTCTGTAATAACTCATCTCAAAAATACATGATCATATAACCAAAGCCATTGTTATTATTATTAACCCAGGGGTCCTCAAACTAAGGCCTGTGGGCATATGCAGCCTGCCAAGGACATTTATCCAGTCCACCAGGTGTTCTTGCAACCACTGCCAGTCCTGCTTAGCATTCAATTAGTCCTGGGCCAGTAGGTCACAAATGTGTGAAATATGTGCCTCACTCATCTCCCCTCCTTCTCTGGGTCTCTCAATCTCGGGCCCCTGCCCCTGTTTTCAAAACTATGGCCCACCAAAAGCAGGCCCATAGTTCCCATTAAAATACTGTTAAGTTTGTTGATTTAACTTTACTTGTTCTTCATTTTAAATTTTGTATTTTGTTCCTGTTTTTGTTTTCTACTTCAAAATAAGAGATGTGCAGTATGCACAGAAATTTGTTCAATTATTTTAAAACTATAGTCCAGCCCTCCCAAGGTCTGAGGGGCAGTAAACTGACCTCTTGTTCAAAAAGTTTGAGGACCCCTGTATTAACCTAACTCTGGATATTGTTCCTGTGAATTTCTTTCCTGTTCTCAATTTTCTACTGTGAAAATTTTCAACCTAATCATAAAGTTGATATATTAATGATTTATGCACATATTCTTCATCTAGTTTTAAAATGATCTTACTTTTTTTTTGTTTTGTTTTGTTTTTTTTGTTTTTTTTTTGGGCCACACCCTGTGACGCTCAGGGGTTACTCCTGGCTATGTGCTCAGAAGTTGCTCCTGGCTTCTTGGGGGACCATATGGGACGCCGGGGGATCGAACAGCGGTCCGTCCTAGGCTAGCGCAGGCAAGGCAGGCACCTTACCTCCAGCGCCACCGCCCGGCCCATGATCTTACTTTTGTTTTATTCTCTCCCTTACACACACACACACACACACACACACACACACACACACACACACACACACACCCCACACCATACCTTTTCCTGACTATATTATATCTCCTTTAGGTTGCGTACATTCTAGTTAAAAAGCACATATAAGTTCAAACTTGCTCTATACCGTCAAATTGTTCTCTAAAGAATAATTTAAATTAGTCTTTAATTGAAGACAGTTTAAATTCCCATTTAACTGAACTGAATCAAATGCTACTAATAAAAGTTGTGTAGTACAAGATATAATTAGATCCCCACCTTACATTAGGCTGACCTATCTTAGAGATGGGCTGCCCATATCATCACCAGGAGTGACCCCTGAGCACTGCGTAAGCGTAATTTCTGAACCCTACTTGCTGTGTGTATGGCCACAACCCTTCAAAAACATTGTAAAAGTAAATCTGAATCTCATAATCAAAATTTTTTAAACTTAGAATCAATGAATCGACAGGATGAACATACACAGAGATAAACTGATCCACAGTTACTTGGAGCTCTTTCAGAAAACTCTGCCTCTGTGATAAGACCCACCCCCAATAAAAATGTCTTCTGAATATGATGGGTACAAGTATTTGCTGAAGCACTCTCAGCAAACCCTAACTCACCAAAAGATGAATCACCCCTCAAAATGCCATTCAGGTGTACCCAAACTAATTTGGTTAGCATCACTTTATCAAGAAACAAAAATACCCAAACATTACCCCTAGAAATCTACCTTCTCTCAGTGAACAAACAAAAAAGGGGCCCTGAATTGCACCCAGACTCAACTGAGCCTCCACCCGATATCTTTCGGGGTCTCCACCCCCCAACGATAGGGCAATATGGCTCACTTTTGGAAAGACTGAAATTTTAGTCTCCTTGGTTTGTGATTTGGAATTGGTGCACGTGAGCGATCCCGTGCCAAGAAACCAAAATACAAACCTAAAGCAGAGAGAAACTGGGTTCTTGAGCAGAAACTGACAAATATGAGACATTGGAAAAGCACCCTAAAAAACAGATCAATGGTGAGCGGGCAGACAGAACTTGACATCGAGGTGGAGAGGCCAGACTTAAGCCTGCAGAGAAGGTTTCTGGGACAAGAGTGGAGCGACCCTTCCACATTCGAAGTCTCCGATCGTGCCATTCGGGCTCAAACTTGACAGCCGGGATCCCCGAGGCCAATACCGGCTGCAGCGCGCACAGACCCGGGACTCAGATCCGGGCAGGGTCCAACCTCACCTGCTTTCGTCCCGCGGGCGGCGTTTATCCGAGATCACGGGTTTGGGAGGCGGCCTGAAGGCACCAGGTTCCGCAGGTCCAGTACTCTGCAAACGGCCTGACCATGGGGGAACCCCTGCAAGTGCCAAACAGCGGTCAGGGTAACTCCGCGCAACGCCAAACTCTCCAAGCAGCCCATAGTCAAAGGCCCCAATCTCCAGATCGCCTCCCTTCCAGCCTGGTCCCGTGACAGAACTCGAAACCCCCATTGCACTTACGGCTGGCGACGGAATCCAGTGCAGGAAACAACGACCTGGCTGCTCGAAAGCCGAGGGTGAAGCCCAATGCCGGCCGATGGCAGCCTACCAGGGAAGCCGCCATGCTGCCGGACTGGGTTAAAGACTACAATTCCCACAAGTCAGTGCGAGGGGCCTGCGCACAAACGACTGCATGGCGGCTGCTAAGGGACAAAATACCTCTACTCACTATTTCTACTACTGCTACTACTACCACCACCACCACCACCACCACCAATAGACTATTTTCGAGAGAATGCATCTACAAAATTTGTTTCTGAGGTGTTTTTTTAATTATTATTTTTACAATATAATAAACGATATCCCTTTAAAGGGTTATAATGCTTTCAAAGACGTTATTTTCTGTCTAGAAAACTTTCTTCCTCTCTGAATGATATTTATCTTCACTTTCTTCAGCAAGACTTCACTGTCAAGAATTCACTATTTCAAATGCAAAATGTATCAAAAGGCTGAACTCAACGTTCTGATGCCTACAAGAAACACATATGAATAGTCAGAACAAACATAGACTCAAAATCAAAGGTTGGAGGGCAATCATTCTAAGCAAACAACTCCCTTATAAAAAACTGGAGTGGCCAAATTAATAACAGATGACACAAAATGTAGACTTAAAAAGTTATAAAGGTTATAGAAATTTTGTAATAATCAAGGAAGAAATTACGCTCATAAACATATATGCACCCAATGAGGGACTGGCAAAATATTTAAAACAATTGTTGACAAATTTGAAAGAAGATCAATAGCAACACAATAATAGTGGGAGACCTCAACACTGCCCTGACACCCCTTGACAACTTAGGTCAACCAAGGTGAAACCTAATGAGAATAAGGAGAAAGGGAAGAGAGTGGCCTAGTAGATGTGTGTGTATGTATGTATGTATATGTATATATATATATACATATATATACATATATATACCAAAAATATGTAAGCAGAAGGAAATGACAAAGTTTAGAGAATAAATTAATGAAGTGGAAATCCAAAAAGTATAATCTGAAAGATAAATGAAAGCAAAAATTGGTTCTCTGAAAAAATAAACAAGATTGATAAACCACTAACAAAACAAACAAAGAAAGGGGGAGAGAGAAATTTAATAAACAAGATTAAAAATGAAAAGGGGGGATACCTACAGATACTACAGAAATTTAAAGGTAATCAGAAACTACTTTGAGAAACTATATGCCACAACACAAGAGATCCTGGAAGAAATGGATAAATTCTTGGACTCTTATAATCTTCAACAGTTGAACCAAGATAATCTAGCAAATCTGAACAGACCCAACCAAAAAGCTTCTAGAAACAATAGCTTTGAATTTCAAAGTGGTAGGAGACCAAAAAAGTAAATGGTCATCATTTGCCAATAATGATATAGAATAAATAGACAGTAAAAATACAAGCCCATTCACAATAGTGCCAAAGGAACTCAAATACCTTGGATACAACTTAATTAAAGAGGTGAAGGACCTATACAAAGAAAACTACAAAACACAGCTTCAAGAGATAAAAGAGGACACAAGGAAATGGAGACACTTATCTTGTTCATAGATTTGGAGCATTAACATTATTATAATGGAAATACTCCCAAAGCATTGTACAGATTTAATGGTATCTAAGTACACCCATGACATTCTTCAAAGAAGGGGATCAAACATTCCTTAAATTTATTTGGAACAATAAATGCCCCAAAATAGCTAAAGCAATGCTTAAGAAAAAGAATATGTGAGGCATCACTTTCCCAAACTTTAAATTGTACTACAAAGCAATAGTCATTAAAAACAGCATGGTATTTGAATAAAGACAGACCCTCAGAATATACTTGCATGTTTAGAGAATGTTCCCCAGATATACAATCAAGTAATCTTTGATAAAGAGAAAAGGAACACAAAATGGAGCAAGGAAAACCTCTTCAACAAGTGATATTGGGACAACTAATTAAAAACATGCTAAAAAGCAAACTCACACCTCTCGTTAACACCATGCACAAAGTTCAAATCCAAATGGATTAAAGACTTTGATATCAAATTCAAGAATAGGTAAAAGGAGGAGCTCCAAGTGATCCAGTCCAGTGGAACCAGTGAGTTTCTTAAACATATTCAACAAACCAATAAAATGATCACCAAAGTGTTTTGTAAAAAGAAAAAGGCTGCTGCCGCATTTCCTGCCTGCTTTTCTGCAGGCAGATGACCAAGCACATCTTCTAGCCCATGAACTCCACCACAACACATAGTAAAAACAACACTACAAGCATGGCAATGGGGAAAAAATGCAGGACAATACCATGCATAGAGATTTAATATGGCAGCTCTTATGACCTGAAAAGTATCAACCACAAAGTAAACCCCTCAGATAAGGAGTTTAGAGTAGAAATATGGAGGATGTTCAGAGAACTCAAAGAAAGCATAGATCAAGCTGAACAGACTATAAAGATAGACATAAGAAAACTATAAACTGAAATAAGAGGATTGAAAAACAAAGTAGATGAAATAAAAACCTCAATGCAAAGCCACTCCAACTGAGTAACAACAGCTGAGGACAGAAACAGTAATCTGGAAGATGAAATGCAGAACAACACTGTACTACAGAAGAGATTGGAAAAGAACCTTAAAGCAAATGATCAGACAATGAAAAAAAATCCTCAAAGAATGTGAATATATTAAAATGGATGTATTTGATAAACTCAACAGAAACAACATAAGAATCATTGAAATCACAGAGATCTAGGAAGAAAATATTCAGGAAGAATCAACACTCAAGGACATTATACAGAGAAACTCCCAGATCAAAAGACTGGATGCAACCAAATCATACATGCCTGAAGAATAGCTGCTAAAAGAGACCCAATGAAAAGCACCCAAGACACAACCTAGTCACAACGACGAATCCCATAGATAGGGATAGAATATTGAAAGCCACAAGATCAAAAAGGGAAATTACATTCAAAGGAGCATCCTTAAGATTTACAGCAGACCTGTCACAAGAAACCCTCAAGACCAGAAAACAGTGGTGAGATATGGTGACAAAACTCAATGAAATGAATGCTTCACCTAGAATACTGCACACAGCCAGACTCACTTTCATGTTTGAAGGAAGTATACATAGCTTCATGTATAAACAGCAGCTCAGAAACTTTACAGACAAAAAACAAGCCTTAAAAATATGCTGAAAGCCAGGCTTTCTGAGCTGCTGTTTATCCATGTTTTGTCATTGCAGCACTATTTACCATAGCAAGACTCTGGAAACAGCCAAGATACCCTTCAACAGATGAATGGCTAAAGAAACTGTGGTACATATACACAATGGAATATTATGCAGCTGTCAGGAGAGATGAAGTCATGAAATTCTCCTATACATGGATGTACATGGAATCTATTATGCTGAGTGAAATAAGTCAGAGAGAGAGAAAAAAAATGCAGAATGGTCTCACTCGTCTATGGGTTTTAAGAAAAGTGAAAGACATTTTTGAAATAATAATTTTCAGGCACAAAAGAGAAAAAAGCTGGAAGTTACAGCTCACCTCATGAAGCTCACCACAAACAGGGATGAGTTTAGTTAGAGAAATAACTATGTTTTGAACTATCCTAATAATGAGAATGTATGAGGGAAATAGAAAGCCTGTCTAGAGTACAGGCAGGGGTTGGGTGGGGAGGAGGGAGATTTTGGACATTGGTGATGGGAATGTTACACTGGTGATGGGTGGTGTTCTTTACATGAATGAAACCCAAATACAATAATGTATGTAATAAAGTTGGTTAAATTTAAAAAAAAAGATTTAGAAAAAAAATATGCTGAAAGATCTACTTTATGACAAGACAGACCTATAGATACACAAAACTTCCACACAAAGATGGCTCTAAATCCCCTGACACTTATATCTCTCAAAGTCAATGGGCCAAATGCACCAGTTAAGAGACACAGAGTGCCAACATGGATCAGAAATCTGAATTCAACATTCTGCTGCCTACAAGAAACACATCAGAATAGTCAGAACAAACACAGACTCAAAGTCAAAGTTGCAAAAACACATCAGGAAGGAAGAAGGGGGCCTACATAAATAGCTTAATGACACAGCTTATAAAATTAGAAAATGATCAACAAAATGAACCCAAAATAAGTAGGCAGAAGGAAATAACAAATCAGAGAGCAGAAATTAATGAAGTGGAAACAAAAAAAAAACAATTTGAAAGATCAACAAAAGCAAAAATTTGTTTTTTAAAAAAATAAACAAGATTGATAAACCACTAGTCACAAAGAAAGGGAGAGAGAGAAACTTAATAAACCAAATTAGAAATGAAAAAGGGGGAGATCATTACAGAAAATACAGCAATCCAAAGGATAATCAAAGACTACTTTGAGAAACTATACCATGAAACATAAGATCTTAGAGGAAATGGAAAAAAAGAAAGAAAAATAAAAGACATCATTGTAATAATGCCCAGAGACAAGAGAGATGAGGGCCAGAAGGACCCATTCATGATATGAAGTTCACCACAAAGAGTGGTGAATGCAATTACAGAAATGATTACACTAAGAACTATCATGACAATATTCATGAGTGAGAGAAGTAGAATGTCTGTCTAAAATACAGGCAGGGAGTGGGGGAAGACATAGATGGGGGAGGGGAGACATAGATGGGGGCATTGGTGATGGGAATTTGCACTGGTGAAAGGAGGTGTTCTTTCTATGACTGAGGCTCACCCGCAAACATGTTTGTAATTATGGTGCTTAAATAAAGATATTTTAAAAAATTAAATAAAAACAAGAGTATAAAATATATAAGAGAAACATAGGCAAAACACTCCATAACATTGAGACTAAAGGAATCTTCAAAGAGGAAACACCACTATTCAAATAAGTGGAAACAAAGATAAACAAATAGGACATTAAAATGAAAAAAGCTTCTGAACCTCAAAGAAAACAGTGATTAGTATATAAAGGTTACCCACCCACTACTCACCCATTACCCATCTAATAAGGAGCTAATAAGATATACAAGTTACTGACAAAACTCAACAAGAAAAAAAAACTTAACTCCACCAAAAAATGAGGAGAAGAAAAGAACAGACATATCCTGAAAAAAGAAATACTGATGGCCAAAAGGCACATGAAAAATGCTTCACCCGCTAATCATCAGGGAGATGCAAATCAAAACTACAATAAGATGGAGCTGGATCAGTGGCACAAGCAGTGGGGCATCTACTTTGGACGTGCTAACCTAGGAGAAACCTCAGTTCTTACCCCCCAGTATCCATATGGTCCCCCAAGCCAGGAGCAATTTCTGAGCGCATAGCCAGGAGTAACCCTTGAGTGTCAATATGTGTGCCCCCACTCTAAAAAAAAAAATTTTTTTTTGCCTAAAATTTTGGATGGTGAAAAATAAAAAGGACATTTAAACTAATTTATGCACATATTAAGTTGAGAAACCATAATCTGTGTAAGGTTGTACTCTCATATGCATTTCAATAGTATTGGCTAGAGAAACATGCCAAGTATCACAAATTGTAATGATGAGCTACAGCATTTTCTTCTAAATTTGAGGCTGGATTGTGACATTTGTGGAACTAGTACTTTCTTCAATCACTGTTCTTCTTTTCCTTGGGGAAAGCTGTGTGGCTTTCCTCTAGAGTTGGTTATTACTTTGTTTTTTAATTTACTTTACTACTAAAAATAATGTTACAAAAAGCCATGTCTGAGCATTTTTAATCACCCATGATAATATACCCATTAACCCACACATCTATGTGTTTAATTAGATATGATTAATCTTCTTAACTCTGTTGCTTTTTGGTACATCTGGACTGTAGTTAAATGAACACTTTCTTCTAGTATTTTAAATGCTGACTTTTTAATTTTTCCCAGAACTATTGGGGTCTTGCCTTGAATTATCTGGTGTGTTTGTTTCAGCTTTGTCTTTTTCATTAATGCTAGCTTGTTTCTTTTGGGTGTTTCAATATGAGTGGGAAAATGGACATGATATAATAAAATTTAATTACCTTAAGTGCACAGCATTATACACCATCAATACCACTAATCACCAGAGCTCTTTTTTATCATGCAGAACAGAAATTATATGCTTAGTAGACAATAATTTCCCTTCTTTTTCTTTTTCCCCCAACCCTTGATAATTTATCTTTTACTTTTCCTCTACAGTTTATCTTTCCTAGGTCCCCCACATAGTAAGATCATATAATATGTGACCTTTGTGTCTGACTTCTTTCACTTTACATGTTTCTAAGCTCTTCCTATATTGAAGCATATATCAAATTTTTGTCCCATTTTAAGACTGGATAATATTCTGTTGTTTTTCTATGCCACATTTTGTGTCCATGAACCTTTGGGTTGTTTCTACCTTTTGGATCTTGTGAACAATAGGAAATAATCTGCTGTTCAGTCAGTTATAGACCTTGCAATGGAATTCCTGCAAAATAGGGTAATATTATATTTAACTTTCTGAATAGCTACATTTTCCATAGCTGCTGCACCATTTTCTGCATCAATATAAGATGGTTCATATATCTCCACTCTACATCTTTACCAACACTTGCTATTTTTGCTTTAAAAATAACAAAAGAACAGACGGGGTTCGGGTGGGGAGGAGGGAGACTTGGGACATTGGTGATGGGAATGTTGTACTGGTGATGGTGGTGTTCTTTACATGACTGAAACCCAAACACAATCATGTATGTAATCAAGGTGTTTAAATAAAAAAAAAATACAGTTCATGGATAGTTGAGAAAAAAAATAACAAAAGAAAAAAGCTGAGAGAGATCGTACTTGACTTGCATGCAGGTGATTCAAGTTCAATTGCCTTCGCCACATATATGGGGACTATAGTCCCCAAGAGCATCTGCAGGAGTAATCCATGAGCACAGAGCCAGGAGTAAGTCCTGAGCAAAGCTGAGTATAATCCTAAAACAAAGACCAATAACAGCTATTCCAATAGATGTAAAGTGATAGTAGTTCAATGAGATTTTTTTTCTTTTTTTTTTCTTTTTTATTTTATTTAGAGATTTTTATTTAATTTTTTCTAATTAAGACGTTGCAGAACTTTCCGTGTGTTTATGGGCCATTTTCTTTTTCTTTAGAGAAATGTCTATTCATTCTTTACTCATGTTAAAAATGAATTATTTGATGGGGTCGAAGTGATAGCACAGAGGTGGGGCACTTGCCTTGCATGCAGCCATGCATGACGTCCAGCATTGCTAAGCAACGTCCCTAGAAGAACCCAGGTTAGATTCCTGGCATCCCAGGTGGTCCCCAAGTTTGCAGGAGTAATTTCTGAGCATAGAACCAGGAGTAACCCCTGAACACAGCTGATTGTGTCCGAACCCCCCCCAACAAACAAACAAGCAAGCAAAACAAACAAAAAAAACGATACAAATGAATTGTTTGTGTTTTTTTTTTCTGTTCAGTTGTAGCTTTTCTCTTTATTTTAGCATGTTTAATGGTATTTGTAAGTCAGTGATTTTCACTTACCAGTCTGTGAGCCAGTGTCAGGCCAGAGGTGTAAAATAGGTGAAAATCCACAAAATAGATTTTTTTTTTTTTTTGGTTTTTGGACCACACCCGGTGATCCTCAGACATTAGTTGTTACCCCCCCCCCCACTTAGGGGGGGCATGCACCAGACATGGTTTTTTCCTTCCCTGGTGCAGTGCCTTCCTCCAAAAGAATTATTTGCCAAAAGGACCACTTAGTGAAGTCAGTCATTTGACCCTTTGCGTGGATCATTGGCAGTAATTCCAACATGGCTGTAAGATTACATTTCTCTTTATTTGGATACTATAGAAATCCAGCCTCAGCTTTCCTACAGACAAAGAAATGTCAGTACTAAAAACCCACCAAAAGTTCCCTGCCAGCTAGTTTATATAACCTGGTGCCAGCAGCTTGTTTTTCTGAGTCTAGCTCTATGATGGTAAACAATTATTTCCATCCCCCTAAAATCTATTTTCCAGGGACCAGATAATCATCACAAATATTTTTATCTTTCTCCTCCTGGTTTCTTGAAAAACCTGTTTTTCTTCTTACCCTAAAAAACCATTTTCTCTACTAACACCAACAGGACTTTTCCTCACCAGAAGAACAGTCTTTTAATATGTAAATTTAAGGCTTGGTCTCTCATTGTACTTTCTCCGGAACATCTCCCACTCTTTGTTCTCCCTGACAACACCCTGCATTCCAGAGCCTGTGCTTAAAATGTCATCGGCTGAAAAATAAATTTGTCTCTCGTCCCTTGGACGAGGGTCCCCATACAATGCATTTTGTGTGGTCTCATTTATTTCATTTTCATATTTCATATTCGTCCACTTGTGCTCCCGCTTCACTCCCTGTGAAAGGTTCCCGGACCCCACAAATGTTCTGCTTAGCAACGCTGGACGTCTGCAGCAATTAGTCCTGGCTAAGCACTCAGAAATCGCTCCTGGGCTTTCTGATTCCTGCGGATCAGATTAATTCCATCATTGTTCACCAACCAAGTAGACAGTCTCAGCCCACAAGGTACCATCTCCTGCCTAGTGCCTTATAAAGCCTCCACATCCCTCATTTTTTGCTTTTTGTTCCTTCACTACTCAACCACTACCATCTCTCAGCCCGTAAAGCTCACCACGACAAGCAGTAAAAGTCGGTTACAACGGTTTCAATGGGGAGACAACACCAGACAACAGCATGCATAGAGAATGAAGATGGCAGCTTTGATGTCCCAGAGAATACCAACCACTTAGTTAATCTTTCAGACAAGAAGTTTAGAGTACTAATATAAAGGATGTTCATAGAACTCAAAGAAAATGTAGATCAAGCTGAAGAGAACACAATCAGAAAACTCCAAACTGAAATACTAGGACTGAAAACCTCAGTAGATACAATTAAAAACTCAATGCAAAGCCTCTCAGAGTAACAGCAGCCGAACATAATCAGCGAGCTGGAAGATGAGATGCAGAACAACTCAATACAGCAGAACAGAATGGAAAAGAACCTTAAAGCAAACGATCAGACAATGAAAAAAATACTTAAAGAATATGAACAGATGAAAATAAAAGTCCTTACCAAGTTCAACAGAAATAACATAAGAATCATTGGAGTTCCAGAGACGCAGAAATCGCTCCTGGGTTGAGGACCATATGGGACGTGGGGGATCAAACCACGGTCTGTCCTAGGTCAGACACGTGCAAGGCATATATGCCTTACTGCTGCATCACCACTCCGGCCCAAAATAGAATATCTCTTACTCTCTGAAAGTTTTTTTTATTAATCTATTTTGTCTTTTGTTACTAGTGCTTTTTGTGTCACGTTAAAAAATATATTAACAAATTTTGTATCATGAAACATTCTCATTTTTCTTGTGTTTTTTTTAATAAATCTTTATTTAAGCACCATTATTACAAACATGTTCGTAGTTGGGTTTTGTCATAAAAAGAACACCCCCTTCACTAGTGCAACATTCCCACCACCAATATTCTCCATCCCCCACCCTCTGCCTGTCTTTGAGACATTCTACTTTTCTCACTTATTAATATTGTAATGATAGTTGTTAGTGCAGTTATTTCTCTAACTGCACTCACCACTTTGTGTGGTCAGCTTCATATCTTGAGCCGGCCCTTCTCACCTTCATTTCTATTGTCTCTGGGCATTATTACAATAATGACTTATTTTTCTTAAAACCCATAGATGAATGAGACTATTCTGAGTCTCTCTCCCTCTGACTTATTTCATTCAGCATAATAAATTCCATGTACATCCTTGTATAGGAAAATTTCATGACTTCATCTCTCCTAACAGCTGAATAATATTCCAATGTATATATGTACCACATATACATTTAGCCATTCCTCTGTTGAAGGGCATCTTGGTTGTTTCCAGATTCTGGCTATTATAGATAGTGCTGAAATGAATATAGGTATACAGAGGTATTTTTGTATTGCGTTTTTGTATTCAGAGGGTATATCCCTAGGAGTGGTATAGATGGATCTTATGGGAGCTCAATTTCCAGTTTTTTGAGGAATCTCCATATTGTTTTCCATAAAGACTGGACTAGACAGCACTGAATTCCCATCAGCACTGAATGAGAGTTTCTTTTTCCCCACATCCCCACCAGCACTTATTGTTCTTGTTCATTGTGATGTGTGCCAATTTCTGTGATGTGGAATGGCACCTCATCGTTGTTTTGATTGACGTCTTCCTGATGATTAGTGATGTGGAACATTTTTTCATGTACCTTTTGGCTTTTTTATTTCTTCTTTGAGGAAGTGTTTGTTAATTTTTTTCTCCCCATTTTTTGATAGGGTTAGATGTTTCTTTCTTGTTAAGTTCTGTCAGTAACTTGTAGATCTTAGATATTAGCTCCTTATCTGATGGGTATTAGGTAAATAGTTTCTCCCATTCTGTGGGTGGCCTTTGTATCCTAGTCACTATATCCTTTGAGGTGCAAAACTTCTCAGCTTAATGTAGTCTCATTTGTTTATCTGTGCTTCCACTTGTTTGGAGAGTGCTGTTTCCTCCTTGAAGATGCCTTTAGTCTCAATATCATGGAATGTCTTACCTATGTGTTGTTCTATATATATACCTATAGTTTTGGGTCTGAAATCAAGGTCTTTAATTTTTTTGGCATTGACCTTTGTGCATGGTGTTAGATGGAGGTCTGATTTTGCTTTTTTGCTTGTGGCTGACCAGTTGCCCCAACGCCATTTGTTGAAGAGGTTTTCCTTACTCCATTTTGCACTTATTGCCCCTTTATCAAAGATTAATTGATTGTATGTCTGAGGAACATTATCTCAGAGACTCATGTCTCTTCCATTTATCTGAGAGACTATATTTATTCCAATACCATGCTGTTTTAATGACTCTTTTATGCAATTTTATAGTTTATTTCTATTCTGGTTTGTATTCTAAGTTAGTATTTCTATAAGTAAAGGTAAGGGTCCAGTCCCATAATTTTTCATTTGGATACACAATTTCTCCAATATCATCTATTGAAAAGACAGTTCTTTCTTCCTAAAAAAAGAAATATTTTGGCTGCTATTTGTTTAGTCACAGTTCTTGCCAGCAAATGAGCTTTCATCTCTATCTCTTTTCACAGCAAACAAACTATTTCAGGAATGTTCTGCAGAACAGCATTAACAGCTCAAAGAGGCCAATTGTGATTGCCTGTCAGGCAGAAACACGTTTCTGAGAAACACCCATCATTTAAGAGCTAGAAAGTAGCTCTCTGACTGCACTCAGATGTAAGTTTTGGCTACATGAAAGGGAGTTTTAAAAAAACTTCTTCCCCATAAGTGTCACTACCGGAAAAGGAAGCACCGCGCCAGACATGGGTTAGGGTTAGGGTTAGGGTTAGGGCTTTTGGATTTCCTCGTGCAGTGCCTAATTTTCCTCCCAAGAAAATATCTGCCAGAAGGCCTGTTTGGAGAACTCAATCATTGATCCTTGCATGGATCACTGGCGGTATTTCTGTCTTACTTCTTACATGGTAGTGACTTAACATTTTCCTTTTAATTTGCCTGATTGTTTGTCTTATGGGTTGTTTTTTTTCCAATTTCTTCTGCTGTGTTGAGATTTTCTGCATCTCGTCTTTCAGCATGCCTATTCTGTCCTCAGCTGCTGTTAACCTGCTAGAGAGGCCATCCACTGATTTTTTTCAGTTGAGCTACCGTGTTTTTCAGATCTGTTATTTCAGTTTGGAGTTTTCTGATTTCTGTCTTTATGTTCTGTTCAGATCGATCTATGCTTTCTTTGAGTTCTACAAACATCTTCCATATTTCTATTCTAAACTCCTTATCTGAGAGGTTAATCAGATAGTTGGAATTTTTCAGGTCATCCATGCTATCATCTTCATTCTCTGTGCATGGTGTTTGCCTGCAAGGTTTCCCCATTGTCACGCTTGTAGTGTGATTTTTTTCTTAGTGTTGTAGTTGGGTTCATTGGTTAGAAAGAGTGTGTGCAGCAAAAGCAGTACTGAGAGGAAAATTTATAGCTTTGCAAGCACACATCAGGAAGGAAGAAGGAGCTTACCTGAGTAGCTTAATGGCACAGCTAATAGAATTAGAAAGTGCTCAACAAAAGGACCCAAAAATAGGGAGACAGAAGGAAATAACAAAGCTGAGAGCAGAAATCAACGAAGTGGAAACCCAAAAAACAATCCGAAAGATCAACGAAAGCAGAAGTTGGTTCTTTGAAAAAATAAACAAGATTGATAGACCATTGGCAAAACTCACAAAGCAAAAGAAAGAGAGAAACTTGATAACGCGTATTAGAAATGAAAAGGGGGAGATCACTACAGATACTGCAGAGATTCAAAGGGTATTCAGAGAATACTTTGAGAAACTCTATGCCACTAAATATGAGAACCTGGAAGAAATGGATAAATTTCTGAACTCATATAACCTTCCACGGTTGAATAAAGAAGAGGTAGCATATCTAAACACCCCCATCACTATTGAGGAAATTAACTGTAATCAAAAATTTACCCAAAAACAAAAGCCCAGGCCCTGATGGATTCACGAATGAATTCTTTCAAACCTTTCAAGAGGAACTACTACCAATTCTGGCCAGGCTCTTTTATGAAATCGAAAAAACAGGAATACTTCCAAATAGCTTTTATGAAGCCAACATCACCTTAATACCAAAACCTGATAGAGATGCTGCCAAAAAAGAAAATTACAGACCAATATCCCTGATGAACACAGATGCAAAGATCCTCAACAAAATCCTGGCGAACAGGATCCAGTGCCTCATCAAGAAGATCATTCACTTTGATCAAGTAGGTTTCATCCCAGGAATGCAAGGATGGTTTAACATCCGTAAATCTATCAATATAATACACAACATAAACAACAACAAAAATAAAAATCACATGGTCATATCAATAGATGCAGAAAAAGCATTTGATAAGGTTCAACACCCATTCTTGATGAAAACTCTCAGCAAGATAGGAATAAAAGGAACCTTTCTCAATATAGTCAAAGCCATCTACCAGAAGCCAGTGGCAAATATTATCCTCAATGGAGAAAAACTAAAATCCTTTCCTCTAAATTCTGGTACAAGACAAGGCTGTCCTCTCTCACCACTCCTATTCAACATAGCACTGGAAGTACTTGCTATAGCGATTAGGCAAGAAAAAGATATCAAGGGAATCCAGATAGGAAAGGAAGAAGTCAAGCTCTCACTGTTTGCAGATGACATGATACTCTACTTAGAAAACCCTAAAGACTCTACCAAAAAGCTTCTAGAAATAATAGATTTGTATAGCAAAGTGGCAGGATACAAAATTAACACACAAAAATCAATGGCCTTTTTATACACTAATAATGATAGGGAAGAAATGGACATTAAGAGAACAATCCCATTCACATTAGTTCCACACAAACTCAAATATCTTGGAGTCAACCTGACTAAAGATGTGAAGGATCTATACAAAGAAAACTACAAAACACTGCTCCAAGAAATAAGAGAGGACACGCGGAAATGGAAACACATACCATGCTCATGGATTGGCAGGATCAACATCATTAAAATGGCAATACTTCCAAAAGCATTGTACAGATTTAACGCGATTCCTCTAAAGATACCCATGACATTTTTCAAAGAAGTGGATCAAATACTTCTGAAATTCATCTGGAACAACAAACAACCTCGAATAGCTAAAGCACTCCTTGGGAAAAGGAATATGGGAGGCATTACTTTCCCCAATTTTAAGTTGTATTACAAAGCAACAGTTATAAAAACAGCATGGTATTGGAATAAAAACAGACCCTCAGATCAGTGGAATAGGCTTGAGTACTCAGAGAAGGTTCCTCAGACATATAACCACCTTGTTTTTGATAAAGGAGCAAGAAATCCTAAATGGAGCAGGGAAAGCCTATTCAACAAGTGGTGTTGGCACAACTGGTTAACCACTTGCAAAAAAGCGAACTCAGACCCCCAGCTAACACCATATACAAAGGTAAAATCCAAATGGATTAAAGACCTTGATATCAGAACTGAAACTATAAGGTATATAGAACAACATGTAGGTGAAACACTCCAGGACATTGAGACTAAAGGCATCTTTAAGGAGGAGACAGCACTTTCCAAGCAAGTGGAAGCAGAGATAAACAGATGGGACTATATTAAGCTGAAAAGCTTCTGCATCTCAAAGGAAATAGTGTCCAGAATACAAAGGCCACCCACTGAATGGGAGAAATTATTCACCCAATACACATCAGATAAAGGGCTAATATCCAAAATTTACAAGGTACTGACAGAACTACACAAGAAAAAAACAACTAACCCCATCAAAAAATGGGGAGAAGAAATGAACAGACACTTTGAAAAAGAAGAAAGGCAAATGGCCAAAAGGCACATGAAAAGATGTTCAACATCACTAATCGTCAGGGAGATGCAAATCAAAACTACTATGAGGTACCACCTCACGCCACTGAGATTGGCACACATCACAAAAAAGGAAAACAAGCAGTGCTGGCGGGGATGTGGAGAGAAAGGAACTCTTTTTCACTGCTGGTGGGAATGCCGTCTAGTACAACCTTTATGGAAAGCGATATGGAGATTCCTTCACAAACTGGAAATTGAGCTTCCATACGATCCAGCTATACCACTCCTAGGAATATACCCAAGAAACACAAAAATACAATACAAAAAACCCTTCCTTACTCCTATATTCATTGCAGCGCTATTTACAATAGCCAGACTCTGGAAACAACCAAGATGCCCTTCAACAGATGAGTGGCTGAAGAAACTGTGGTACATATACACAATGGAATACTATGCAGCCATCAGGAGAGATGAAGTCATGAAATTTTCCAATACATGGATGTACATGGAATCTATTATGCTGAGTGAAGTAAGTCAGAGGGAGAGAGAAAGACGCAGAATGGTTTCACTCATCTATGGGCTTTAAGAAAAATGAAGGACATTTTTAACAGTATCTCAGAGACAAGAGAGATGAGGGCTGGTAGGTGCAGCTCAGGACATGCAGCTCATCACATAGAGTGATGAGTGCAGTTGCAGAGATGACTACACTGAAAACTATCATAAAATGTGAATGAATGAGGGAAGTAGAAAGCCTGTCTCGAGTACAGGTGTAGGGGGGTAGGGAGGAGGGAGATCTGGGAAATTGGTGGTGGGAATGTTGCACCGGTGAAGGGGGGTGCTCTTTACATGACTGTAATCATACAACTATAATCATGTTTGTAATCACGGTGTTTAAAATAAGATAAAAAAAAATAAAGCACAGTTGGAGTTTTATCATAAAAAAAAAGAACAACCTGAAAAAGAGAAAAATTGAAAGATAAAGAAACTAATTACAAAAAACTACAACAAATTTAAAATTTTTCAAAAATAAAAAATTACAAAAAAAAATTTTGTCTCACTTATATGGAAAAATGTATTCCCAATAACCTCATTGGAGATAAAATAATTTTCATGTTTGCTTATTTATTCTTTCTGTTGGTATTTTAACAGCTTAGTTCTCACTTATATAGAAATAAAGTATTATGATCAAAAAAAAAAAAAGAAAACATTCTGATTCAGACTTCTATAAATCCATAACAGTAGAAGAGCTAGAAAATATTATGTAAAATATTACTTAAATACCCTTTTCTTTGTATTCAATATTTATTTCACCTTTTGTGTGTATATTAACCATTTTGAAAGCTCTTACCAGTTTTCAAATTATGTATATGTATATACTAGAAATATAATTTATATTTTCATCCCAGAAATTTCCCTAAATGGCACACATAATTGAGTTGTTTGTCCAAAACTAAAGTCCTGATATTATTCCTTATAAAAGGGTTAGTATTTCTGATAGAATAAATTGAAAAATTGAAAAAAAAAAAAAAGAGTGTGTGGCTGCGAAGCAAAGCGGAGCAGCGCGCTCTTCTGCGGCCTCTAGGTGACAGTTTTGTTTGTTTGTTTGTTTGTTTTTTGTTTTTTTTTGGGGGTGCGCTCCCTAGGCCTCTGAGGAGAGCTTCAAGTATTCAGGAAAGACAGACAGGCACAGCAAATATTTCCCTTGAAGTCCTCATAGTCATCAAGGCACAGCCTCAAAATCTTAAAATGGGTCACGGAGAGCAGATTCTGTAAGTACCTAGGAGAAACAAGGTCTAATTCAGGAGATAATTTGCGTATGTACAATTTTCCTGTCAATTTAATTTATTTTCTTAATCTTCTTTATTTCTTATCAATATTTTTTGGTTTTGGATCTAACCCAGTAATGCTCCGGAATTACTTCTGGCAATGCTCAGGGGTTCATATGTGATACCAGAGATTGAACCCCAGGTTGGCCATGTACAAGGCAAACACCCTTACTCTGTACTATTGATCTAGCCCTATATTCCGTATCAATTTTTAAGTGTTGAACTCTTTCCTACTAGACATTTTTAAAAGATGCAAATGACATACTTTATTTCAAAGATACTATGTGTAACAATAATAGCAAGAATACTAATGATCTGGTAAAAAATAATGTGGAAAACTTTAGAGAAATGAATCTATTAGATAAATATCCAGGAAGTTGAAAAGATAGTGGATGGAGGCACTGGAGACAATTATTTTATTTTTTTATTTTTAATTGTAGTTAAGATAGGTTGGCTAATGGTAGTAATGGTCACGTCTATGCTTTGTGTATACAAAGTTACCACACCTCCTATTAAAAAGTGTTAAAAATGGTCCCCCTGAGGCTGGAGGAAATAGCACATCGAGGATAGGGCATTTGCTTTGCATGTGGCCAACCCAGGTTCAATCCCCCACATCCAAGCTTGCCAGAGTGATTTCTGAGGGAAGAGTCAGGGGTAACCCTTAAGTGCTATGAGGTGTGGCCCAAAAACAAACAAAAAGATGCTCCCTGTTTTCCTTGAGTCACCTCTAGATCTCATCTTTATTCCACACCTCAAACTCCTCTTTTATCACTTGAGCATCTTGGTTCTATAGCCAAAGTTCAAGAGATTGTGACCATTAAATACTATGCTTTATCTCACTTGTTGTGTGTGTGTGTGTGTTTTATCTACCATATATGATAGGATTATCATATTTGTCTTCTCCCTGGTTTACTTTGCTTGGCACCACATCCTCTAAAATCAATGTTGCAACAAATTGCATCTTTTTCCATTGTGTATGGATATCACAATTTTCTCCACTTATTTATCATTAGATATTTGGGTTATTCCCAGGTCTTGATTATTGTAAATAGCACTGTAATGAACATAGGTGAACAGATTTGGTTTTGAATTAAAGTTTTTAAGTTTGAGATATAGATTCCAAGGGAAGTCACTTATATGAGAGTTCTTGTTTAATTCTGTGAAAAGTCTCAGTATTTTCTAGATGATACTGGCTCTAATATAGAATGCTCCTTTTGTTTTCTTTAATAATTTATTTATTTAAGCACTTTGGGTACAGAAATGTTTGTAGTTGGGTTTCAGTCATAGCACATACATCTCCCTTCACCAGTGCAATTTTCCTCCACCAATGTCTCCTGTTTCCCTCACACATATATACACACACACATACATACACCTGTCTTCTGGACAGGCATTCTGCTTCTCTCTCACTATCATTCTCATGGTAGTTGTTAATGTAATTAGTGCTCCAACTGTGCTCTTCACTCTTTGTGGTAAGCTTCAAGGATTGGTCCTTCTGGTTCTCTTCTATATTGTCTTTGTCTTTGTATATTATTATCATACTATCTTTTATTTTATTATATCCCACAGATGAGTGAGACTAATCTATGTATATTCCTTTCCCTCAGACTCATTTTACTCAATAAAATTGTCCTCATCTTAATCTATATTTAGAAAAAATTTCCAACAGCTGCATAGTATTTCATTGTGTAGATGTACTACTGTTTCTCTAGTCACTCATCTGTTGTCTGACATCTGGTTTGTTCCCAGATTCTGGCTATTGTAAATAATGCCGCACTGAATATAGGAGTTTAGAGAACATTTTTGTATTGTGTTTTTATGTTCCTAGGGTATATTCCTAGGAGTATTATTGCTGGATCACATGGGAGCTCATCTTTAGTTTTTTGAGGAATATCCATATTGTTTTCCAGGAAGGCTGAACTAGATGGCATTCCAACCAGCAGTGAAGGAGAGCTCCTTTCTCTCCACATCCATGCCAGTACTGGTTGTTCTTGTTCTTTGTGGTGTGTGCCAGTCTTTGTGGTGTGAAATGGTAACTCATTGTTGTTTTGATTTGCATCTTGCTGATGATTAGTGATGTAAAGCATTTTTTATGTTCCTTTTGGCCATCTGTATTTCTTCTTTCAGAAAATGTTTATTCTTTTCTTCTTTCCATTTTTTTGATGGAGTTAGATGTTCTTTTCTTGTTGAGTTATGTCAGTACCTTGTTTATCTTAGTTATAGCCCCTTATCAGATAAATATTGTGTAAATAATTTCTCCTATTCTGTGGATAGCCTTTGTGTCCTAGTCACTGTTTCCTTTGTGGTGCAGCAGCTTTTCATTTTAATGTCCCATTTGCTTCTCTTGGTTTCCACTTGTTTGATCAGTGGTGTTTCTTCTTTGAAGACTTAATGTCATGAAGTGTTTTGCCTATGTGTTCTTATGGTTTTAGGTCTGATATCAAGGTCTTTAATTCAGTTGTATATGACTCTTGTGCATAGTGTTAAAGAGAGGTGTGAGTTTGCTTTTTTAGCATGTGGCTGACCAGTTGTCCCAACACCACTTGTTGAAGAGGCTTTCCTTACTCCATTTTGTGTTTCTTTCCCCTTTATCAAAGATTAATTGATTGTATGTCTGGGGAGCATTCTCTGAATGTTATTCATTGATTTGAGGGTCTCTATTTCAGTACTATGCTGTTTAAATGACTATTGCATTTTAATGCAATTTAAAGTTGGGGAAAGTGATGCCTTCTTTTTTCTTTCTAGTAAGGGTTGCTTTAGCTATTTCTGGGCATATTGTTCCAAATGAATTTCAGGAGTGTTTGGTCCCCTTCTTTGAAGAATGACATGGGTATCCTTAGAAGGGTTGCATTAAATTGTATGTTCTTTTTTGCCACCTCTTCCCAACATTGTTATGCAAGAATTTATACTTTTATATGAGTCATTCTCACTGTGTGTAAATTATACATTGTTGTTTTGATTTGTGTTTTCCAGTTAATAAAGGATGAGGATACTTTTTATGTGCCTACTAATCATTCATTATACCTTCTTTAAGGTCTATTTATCTTTTCTCCTGGTTTTTTGATGGAGCTACTACTTGTTTATTGTCGAACTTTGTGAGTGCTTTAGAAATCTTGGATATTAGCCTTCTCTCCTATGTATTATGCACAACTATTTTCTCCTAGTCAGTAGGAATATCTTAATTTTATCCCTGGTTTCTTTCACTATGCAAAATACATTTTAGTTGAGAGGTCAGAGAGATAGTACTTATTTTGTATAGGGCCAACCCAGGTTTGATCCCTGGCTTCTTATGTCCTGAGCATTCCAGGCATGATACCTGAGTACAGAGCCAAGAGTAACCACTGAGCACCACTGGTGTGACCCAAAAACAACCAAACAAAAAAAGCCAGAAACCAAATATTTTAGTTATTATAATTTGCTTATTTTTGCTCTTTGTTTTGTTAGTCAAAGATGATGAATCATTGAAGATTCCAATGAGGGTGCTATACTGGAGTGTTCTGCTTAAGTTTTCTTCTATGTGTTTTGGTTCATATGTATTTGGCCTTCTATATGTTGCTGGCATAATATTAAGATCTTTAATATGTTCAGTATCAACTTGTGTGTGTGGTATGAGACAGCAGTTCCAATTTCCTTATTTCTTTCCTTATGACTCTCTAGTTCTTCCAAAGCTATGGTTGAAGAGGTTTGTCCGTCCTCCATGTAATGCACTTAAATCTTTTGTCATTAAATAGCTGTTCTCTTAGACTTTTCAACTCTGGTACTCTTTCTTTTTAAAATTTTTATATTTATTAAAATATCATGATTTACAAAGTCATTCATAATATGGTTATTTCAGACGTGTAGTGTCCAACACCAATCCAACCACCGGTGTACCTTTCCCCCACCAGTGTTCTCAGTGTCCTTCTCCTCACTCCTCCTTCCTCAAGAGAAGGTGATTTACTTTTTCTGAAATCTTAAAAAAATCTCTGAATATAGAGGGAAGGCATGTTTCAGTTCTGGATGTTATAATGTAATGTCTTTTGTTTCAGGGTGGGACAACTGAGAAGGGCTCTCAGAAGAGGCAACTTTTTTTTTTATGAAAATCATTTTGGGGGCCAGGACTGGAACTCAGATGCATTTTTTTTCTTTTGTGGACCCAAGATTCAACCTGCAGCAAAATATGCTTCTCTGAGCACCAGCAGGTGTGGTCCTAGATCTAACTCCCAAACTCTGCTGATTTGCCTGCTGATTTGCCAAAACCTGCTGAGTTGTCAGCATATAATATAAGCATGCTGGCATGCTTTGAATATAAGCCCTACATTCTCAGAATAGAAGCCCTCACTCAGGAAGCAAAGAATATTGCTCAGAGGAATATAAAAAGGAAATTATTTGTCTGTTGATTTTCTGTTCCTAACTCTTTTCTCATCATATCTGATATTTCAAAATCCAACTTCCTTTTTTCTTTCAAAAAGCATTTTCCATCACTCAAATGAAATTAACCTCTATGACATGCTCACAAAGGACTTGCTGCAGTTTGTATGGAACATTCACGATGCTTGATTGTAATCATCACTCGGTTGTGTACACTCCCTGCAGACAAGCTATCACTTGTGTTCACTTGTGCATGCTTGAGGCTCAACATAAAGCTGGAATGTTTCGCTTTTTTTAAGTATAGGCAAGGGGACAGAGGAAGCCACTAGATGAATGAGTAAGAATCATCAAATCAAAGTTGCTTTGTGCTATTCTGCCATTCCACTGGCTTCCTTTTGTACCTACATTTTCAAGGTCCTCCTGCAGTTGCTCTATCTCCAAAGCCCATCTCTCCATTCCTGCCTTGGTATCCCATACCTTTTCCCCAGGCTGGGGCTAAGAAAAGGCTAGGAAAAGGGGCAAGAGGATGGAGCTGGTGTGGTTTGCAGTGATTTGTAGCATCTTCTTTTTGTTTGTTTTTTGTTTCTTTTGGGGGACCACGCCCAGCAGTGCTCAAAGGTGACTCCTAGCTCTGTGCTTAGAAATCACCCTTGATGGGGCCTGAGAGATAGCATGGAGTTAAGGCATTTGCCTTTCATGCAGAAGGTCAGTGATTCGAATCCCGGCGTTCCATATGATCCCCTGAGCCTGCCAGGAGCGATTTCTGAACATAGAGCCAGGAGTAACCCCTGAGCTGCCAGGTGTGACCCAAAAACCAAAAACCAAAAAACCAAAAAACAAAAAAAGAAATAAAAGAAAAAAATCTCCCTTGGGGGGCTAGGGGGACCATATGAATGTTGTGAATCGTCCGGGTCCATCCCAGGTTAGCCGTGTGCAAGGCAAGTGCCCTACCACTGTGCTATCGCTCCAGTCCCAGTTTGTAGTATCTTCTGCTCACAAAAAAAAAAAAATGCCTTCCTTACAGTCTATTACATTCCTTTGTGTCCTTATAAGTGTGAAGGAACCTGAATAATTTTACTCTAAGAGGTTCAGATCACAGGGGTCTCCACTTTAACTGTGGGGATTAGACACATGTTTGTAGTGTTCTCATACTTGCTCCTGGTGCCCACCAGAAAATGCACACTTTTATTTCTGATGCTTTTACACATTTGGGTGTGCATCAGAAACTGCACACTTGGTTGTGTACCAGGATTCCCAGACAGCAGAGTAGAAGGGATCTCATTCCAAGTACGTGGGTAACACTGGGGAGCAAACTCAAAGCCTCACACTGGCAAGACAGGTATTTGGGGGGCCAGTGTGGCCTCCTGTCCCCTACTCCACCATCTAGTATCCATTATTAAGTGAAAAGTTTTCACTTAACTACTCTAATAATAAATAATAATAAATAAAATAATTGCATATAGTCACAGTATGGTTTTATTTTGGAAGACCCTTATCCCAACAATGCAAGAATCTAATCTAGCTAACAGTAAAAGGGGAGAGGGAGAGGGAGAGCATGAACCTCCTGCAATATATGCTTCAAACTAAATAATAGTGAGGTTGGTCTGGATGGTGCTTAAAAGTGGGCCTAATTAAGGAAGGAGGAGCCATATTTCCTATGTGAGGATCACCTGCATCTTCACCAAAGTGACCCACTTTAATGACCCAATTTCTAGTATATCCAATGTGGGGGGGAGTTTATAAGGACACATGTGACTTTAGGCAGGACCTTACACACCATCAAATTTTTATCTGTTTTTGCTTTAAGCATATCTGGTTCAATCTTCAGAAATTGTTATTGCTATAAATAGTTGACACAAGTCACTGTCTGTTCCCTCATCTTTCATCTGTGGAGGTCATTTCCATGTCCACACAGCCATTTTCATCTGTCAGAATGATCGCTCTCTCAATCACTATAGCATATTCTTTATTTCATAGCAGCCAGGTCTTTTATTTTAAAGCCTTTGGCACGATTTTTAGATGATTTTGTAATTTTCTTTTTTTCAAGAAGCCATAAGTTTGTGAAGAGCAGTAACTGGTGTGGTTATTTTACTTACTAGAGTGTTGGACCTGTCTGCTGGGAGAATTTTGATGCTGAGTAAAGAGTATTGATGAACCATCCCATGCAAAAATGGGAAGAGAAGATAAACAGACACTTCCCCCACAAATATATTACAGATGACTACTTGGCACATGAAAAAGTGCTCATTGTCACTTGTGATCAGGAAAATGCAAAACAAAATAACAGTGAGGTACCTTCTCACACCAATGAGATGACTGGAAATAGCCATTGTTTGGGGGGAAAGGGACATTCTTTTTCTTGGTTGAATTTTATTTGGTTCCACCTTTACTAAAAACAATATGAAGATTTCTCAAAAAGTAAAGAGTAGAGTTTCCATACATCCCAAAGATACCACTTCTTGGCATCTACTTCCAAAACACTCCAACACTTCAATATTCAAAAAATCATATGCAAACTATGTTCACTTGGTACATCAACCAAAGTATTGAAATTACCCAAATGCCCAAAAGCAGAAGAAAATATGTGGAAAATATATGCACAATGAATACTATGCAGTTGTAAGAAATGACACAACCATTCTATTTGTCACTGCATGAATGAAACTGAGTGAAATAAATCAGGAGAAAAGGGATAGATACAGATTGGTCAGTCTCATATGTGGAATTTAAAAATACACAGAAAGAGAACAATAAATGGCCAAAAGCAACAGAACTAGAGACTTGGTCCAAAAAATGGAGTTAATGTGAGTTAAATATGAGTTAATGTGAAGGGTTGGGGTTTGAATGGAAGGAGTCTTTGGGACCTTGGTAGGGAGAAGTGAGCACTCTGGTGGCTGGCTGTGGCATTGGGATAGTGTATTCATAAAACTATCATTAACAATATTAAAGACCACTTCAATAAAAACATTTTTAAAAAAGAGTTATTAAAATGTAAGATCCAAAAAGCTCCTGAGACAGGCTAGTTGAGGTCAATTCTTATGTCAATATTGGAATATTCATATCTGTTTGTATCTGAACACATAAGAAAGAGTATTAATAGGTGCTGAAAAAATCCTCACTGGGCATAGAGGAAATGCCCCTGACCCTTTAGTGAGAGAACAGGTACATAAATTTCAGTCAGAAACTGGATTAAGAGCCTTTAATGGTTTTTCAGGTCTCAAGACCCAGATAGTGAGAGAAGATTCAGTTTTTCTCTAAATTCTGAAGTCTTGGTACTATCAGTAATCATAGTTTTTGATTCTGTGATGCTCAGATATGACTGATCTCTCCCTCAGCCACCTGAGCAATTCAGGGTATGCTCAATGGTAAAATTTGGGGGTAGGAGAAATGTTTATGTCTCTTTTCCAATTATTCAATTTAAATATTGCATAATTAGTAAATTTTAATTTTGCAATGGAAAAAGAGCCAGTTTATTTTATTTTTAAGGTATAAGTGTGAATACTTATTTTCTTTACATGCTTTTTTTACCCTACAAAATGACTAAATTTTTTCATTAGGTTCACATTAAGCTAATTCTTATAATGAGAGAAAATGATGAGAATCATTCACAGGAAACTGTCAAAACATCCAATACTTAAAATGGCTACAAAATAATGTATTTAAACAATTTTTTTAATTTTAACAAATGACTGAGGAAAGCAAAAGGTTCTTTTGGAGGGAAAAATTGCTTCTCTGGTCTCTGAAAAGCTGATTTCCTCAGCACTGACAGTCAGTCCAATCTGGATCCACTCGTTTCTATAGAGATGCTTTATAGAATGCTTATCTTTATAGCATATTGAATTCAGTGTGTCCCTCAGTAGATCACTGAGAACAGATTATGAAAAGACAATTTGGAATCTATATATTCATTTCTGATGTACCACACAGTTCTGTTCAATGATTCTATTCTTATTACTGAACTACCTGAAACACTCAGGTAAGCCCCAACCCAAAATTGTAGAGTTATGCTAGTGCCACAGTCATAAACAGGAAATTGTGCACCTGCAGTGTCCCTATAAGCAACTGAAACTTTAGGAAAGTTTTCCGAAGGAGAATGAGTGTACCTTCCATTGCTATAGAATATGAGTCACTTTATTCATACTAGGAGTTGTGCAGACATTTCCCAAAATAAGAAAGAACTGAGGGGGGCTGGAGAGATAGCACAGTGATAGGGTGTTTTTCTTGCATGCAACCGACCTGGGACAGATCCAGGTTCAATCCCCGGCATCTCATATGATCCCCTGAGCCTTCCAGGAGCAACTTCTGAGCACAGAGCCAGAAGTAATCCCTGAGCACTGCCAGGTGTGGCCCAAAAACGAAACAAAACAAAAAGAACTGAGGGGCTGGAGTTATAGTATGGTAGGGTGGGCACTTACTTGCCTTGCATGAGGCTGACCTGGGTTTGATCCCCAGCATCCTTTATTGTCCTATAAGGACCACCAGCATCGATTCCTGAATGCAGAGGCAGGAGTAATCCCTAATCACCACCAGGATTGTGTTCCTTTTGAGAGAGAGAAAAACAGAGAGAGACAGACAGAGACAGAGACAGAGAGATTTAGATGAAGCCTGGGATTAAAAGGCCTTTCACCAAGGAAGATATGAAACCATCCCCTTGACTAGACTCTGATCAGACAATATTAGACACAAAATACTGTGTTTCACAGACAGTTCTGGTGTTTTCATTATGTTAGAGACCAGTTTCTGGAAAGCTAAGGATTACTACTTTGAGCACTTTAAGTATTTTTAAAAACAAGTTGTCAAATAAACTGAAGATACATTTATTACTAAAACAAACTTTTAAATCTTCTTGAGATTCTTCTTCTTGGTTCTAGATCTCAGGAAATAACAAGCTAAGCTATTGAACCATCCTCCCAGGGAAATCTCTTATGTATATTTATAGCCAAGGATCAATATTTTCCAAATGTTTTCTTTGTATTTCATTGATTTTCTTCATTTGTGAGACAATACAGCACCAACACCCCACAAGAAAATTTGGAATAAAGTCAGAACACCTGGCTGAAAGCCAATATTAGAGCTGCCCGAAATTAGGGTGAACGTGATAGGGTGAACTTGTGATGTCACAAGTCTGTCAAGATATTCTAATTGCCATACATTGCTTAATTTTGTGTGTATTCAGGAGCAGCATAACTCAGCCAGATGAAAAAATTAAAGAGGGGGAGCAAGATATGGCAACAAAGAATTAACCTCAAACAGATATTTCCCAGATGGCTGTAAATGAAAAGAAAGAAAAACACCCTATGGAACAGAGCAATAGCACAGTGGGTAGGGTATTTGCCTTGCACACAGCTGACCCTGGCTTAATTTCCAGAATCCCATATGGTCCCCTTAGCCCGGCAAGAGAGATTTCTGAGTGCAGAGCCAGGAGTAACCCCTGAGCATTTCCAGTATGGCCCAAAAACCAAAGAGAAAAAGTTAAACACCCCAGAAACAATGATCCTGGGAAAAGGAATCTTCCAAGAAACTAATAGTCCTCACCAGCATGAGAATAGGGAAGGCAACCTCATAAATTGGATAAGTGTAAAAAAGTTTACCAGGATAATTTGGGTACTCTAACCTAGTTTTCTTTTCTGTAAACCCATCATAGGTCAATGAGGTAGGAATGTGGCCTTGTCTCCCCCATGCCTTTGTATAAGAAAAGTATAAAACGTGTGCTAAAAGACTGCCTCAGGGCTCTTGATGTCTCTTTGGCCTGGGAGTCTTCAGCACTGAGCTCTAATAAACTTTCTATTCTTTTTTTTAAACAAATATTTATTTAAGCCCCATGATTACAAGCATGTTTGTAGTTGGGTTTCAGTTATGAACAGAATACCCCCCCATCACCAGTGCAACATTTCCACCACCAATGACCCCCTCCTCTCCCACCTCTATGTGTCTCTGGTGTCTTGGTGTCTCTGTGGGTCCAGCTTAACATATCAAAATGAGATGTGTGATGTGAAGGGTCAGGCCTATAATTTTCATTTATGCTTTATATAAGATAATGAGAATGAGAGATGGGTAAATTCTAGAGCTGAAGGGATTCAGATGTCTTAATAATTACTTGATGCTAAAGAGTGTGAAGAAAAACCCCTGTAATTGAAGAGTCAGAAGGGACTGAGAGTAATGTTAGGTTATTGATTTAAGAGGGAGCAACAGTGATTCCAGCTAAAGTAGTAGCTGGTTCTGAAGGAAACATAATAGTAGAAGTGTGCACTAAAGACAAAGGATCAGTAATCCCTGCAGTCACCTAATTCCTTAGTGGGGAAATGGGTGGCTGGGACATTGGCTACTGAGATAGGGCTATGGAGGAGGAGGAGGAGGTCTGGAAACATAGGATGATGGTATTTTGAAGTCAGAAAGCTTGAGTTACTTAAATGGCAACAGGAAAATAGAAAGAGGAAACAAGCTCAGCAGAGACTAGAGGAGGAGCGGAAGTTCAGAATAGTTCAGAAGAGGAGTGTACGCCGCAGGCCAGACGGAGTGGGATATGAGAAAGGATAGAGCTTAGGACAGAGCCCTGGGAAGCAGCCACTTCTGAAGGACAGACATATCGACAAGCTGAGTATAAAAGATCCCTGGTGCTGTGGGCAGGGTGGGTTGGAGCTGGAAGGACAAGATGATGGATGAGGAAGAAGATAGTTTAGGGTAGGGTTCTCAAACTCGCGGCCCTTGGGCCGTTTGCGGCCCTCCGTACAACATTTTGTGGCCCGCGGCCGGCCTTCAAATATCGCAGTATTCGCGATTATTCACTTACCGAATAATCGCAATAAAAATCGCATTAGTAAGAAAAAAATCGCATTAAATATTTGCATACCCCGAGCAATTCCGTTCGGGGTATGTAAATGTTTAATGCGATTTTTTTTTACTAATGTGATTTTTTTATTGCGAATATTTGGTAAGCAAAATCCCTTATGTGGCTCTGCCTCACCCCGACTTTGCCTCCTGCGGCCCCCAGGTAAATTGAGTTTGAGACCCCTGGTTTAGGGGCAGTCAGCAAGCTCTAAATGTCCTGAGACCAGGAAAACAACCTAAATGTCCTTTCCTGTATGACTGGATAAAGATGTATAAATAATCAGCATATTATGACTTAGAGATTGAGAAAGATTAAATCTTGGGGAGGGGGACAGAAAGTTAATTCAAAGGGCTAAAGTGCATACCTGGCATTCAAGTTTGCTCCTGTGAGAACTTCTGGGTTATTTCAGATCACTGCAGGCCCTGATGGGCCTGAGCACCACAAGCTGGGCAACACCACATTGTCAGGTACAACCCATACACCTGGGAAGAGAATCACAAAGAGTGACCTCAGAGACCCCTAGGCATTACTTAGGAAAACCCCCCACTTCATATAAATGTAAAAAAAAAAAAGATAAGAGCTTATTTTTCTGGACAGCATTATGAAACTTGAAATGATTGTAAGCATCCTTGTATGGAAACCAATTGTATGGAAACGAATGCATTTGCATAAAAAACAAATTTCAATATTCATAATATGGAAATCTTGAAGGGAGAGTGCTCAGGGACTAAAACAAAATGATATGGAGGTTCCAAGGTCAAGAACGGCTCTAGAAGCCTGATCTCTAAAGAATAATAACTAGTTCAGTTTCATAAACTCCTAGGTGTCTTTAGGAGACTCATCCTGCCTAACACAATTCAATACCATTTACAAGTGAGTGTGATGCAGAGGGCAGTAAGGTTAAGAACAGGAAAACTGTTCACCTTTTAGTCCTAGTCCCTTACCCATTCTCTGGTGTACTGTCAACCCTTCTGCTTGATTCTCTCTCTCTCTCTCTCTCTCTCTCTCTCTCTCTCTCTCTCTCTCTCTCTCTCTCTCTCTCTCTCTCTCTCTCTCTCTCCCTCTCCCTCTCCCTCTCCCCCATCTCTCTCACACACACAAACACACACCCACTCATACACATACAAGACTTGCAATAAGAGCAGATCTCCACAATAAAACATCCACATTCAGCTCCAATCACAGAATTGGATTCCAGAACAGCTTCTAAACTGCAAGATTATTTCAGAGCTCTTCACATTGCTCCATCATCACATTCCTCATTTATCTTTCATTCAGTTTATTAAACATATATTGAATTGGGAACTGTGCTAGACAGTGACACTTTATACTTCCTGCCCGCAGGCCAGTGTTCTTTGTTTAAACATTGGCATTGTGTATGCAAACAAGCCAATTGCTTGCTACTATGGAAGCCAACAATATAATATGATTTTTGAAGTAGCTAGATAAGTTCTATATTGCCATTAAAAATTAAACCTGCCAGAAAAATAATTGTTATATCTAGGTGGAATCCTTTGGGGGTAAATGACTTGATTTAAAGGTTTTGATGTTAGCAAAGATGCAGTTGCAATTTTAAAAATGTAACCCAAAAGGAATTAAACAGAAAATTTACATAAGACATTAACAAATCTTTTGATAATGTTCTTAAAAAGTACAACAGATCTAAACTAAACAGCTCGGTAAATACACATAGTCTGAATGTAGAAGACCAGAATTTGGTTCTGTTTTCACCCTTTTCCAGTCCCAAGATAGGTAGTAGCCTCAAGCTCAGGCAGGAGCAGGATCATCCAGGAGCAACCTGGTGTTCATCCTGATGGCCTAGGCAGGCCATCCTCCCCTATGACCACCTCCCATGCAGTAAGTACTACATTTACTTTGAGCAAACACTTTAAAATGTTAATTTTTTTTTTATTTGTAATGGTTTGAGAAAGACCTGATTGTGCTCAGGGCTTACTCCTGGCTCTGCATTCACTGAATACTTCTAGATATGCTGGAGTGGTAGTGCCAGGGATCAAACTGGGGTTGGTGGAGTGTAAGGACATTGAGTACAATGCCTTCCTCATTGGACTAGTTTTCTGGTCCCTTTGCTCTTTATTCTTTTTCTCTTTTTATTTTTAAACTTGCTTGCTTGCTTGCTTGATTGATTGCTTTCTAAGCCACACTCAGCGGTGCTCAAGGGTTTCTCCTGGCTCTGTACTCAGAAATCATCCCTGGCAGGCTGTGGGCTCACATGGGATGCAGGAAATTGAACCGTGTCTCTTCCAGGTTGGCCTCATGCAAGGCAAATGCCCCACTACTGTGCTATCTCTCAGGCCCCTCTTTTTATTTATTTATTTATTTATTTATTTATTTATTTATTTATTGCTTTGGGGGGCCACACCCTGTGACGCTCAGGGGTTACTCCTGGCTATGCGCTCAGAAATCGCTCCTGGCTTGGGGGATTATATGGGACACTGGGGGATCGAACTGTGGTCTGTCCTAGGTTAGCACATGCAAGGCAGATGCCTTAACGCTTGTACCACCTCACTAGCCCCCTCTTTTTATTTTTTAAAGAAAAATGTTTGTTGGACACTACTGAAATCAGCACCTACTAAAAATATTAATACATAAATAAATATATATATAATAACAAAAATATATAGGGGTTAGTCTTTGCAGGAGTTGCCTCCTAGTGGTAATGGGAAGGTGGGGCCAAGGGCCAGGACCCCTGAAATCTCTGGGACCTAAGTCATTCTGAGCCAGCCCCCAGGGACTCCTCAGAGTTGCTTTTGAACTCAGGGCCTCTCATATGTCAGTGCTCTACTTGTGCCAACTTCAGCCCCAGATTAATATTTTGGTTGTATATTTCTTTATGTTTTGGGTGCTACACCCCATGGTGCTCAGAGTTTATTCCTAGATTTGTGCTTTTAGTAGCAAGGCTCAGGAGACCATATGCAGTTCTGTAGATGGAAATGGGGTCTGCAGCATGCAAAGCAAGTACCTTGACTGCTCTACTGTCTCTCTGGTTCAAATATCTGTTTTCCTTCTTAGGCATAAGAAGGTAATGAGCAAACTCCCAGGGGGTTGCCTTGGTAAATCCTCAACTTTCAGCCTTTAGCTCCATGATGGTCGTTAGACCAGTTTTATTAAAAAGCACAGGACTAGTAAAAAAAAAAAGCACAGGACTAGCAGGTGACAGTCAGGATAGACATTTCTAATAAAGGGATCTTGAGGAAGCAGAAATGGAACCAACACCAACAATGATCAGTAATCAGTGACAGTCACTCACCGCCCTTTCCTCCCCCGGGCAGAGACAGAAGCTCTTGCACTAAGAAGCCAGAAGGGGAAAAGGCACAAGGAATCCTTTGATTTAGCTGTTGTTGCTCCAGCTTTATGGAAAGAGCACGAAATGTAAAAAAATTGTTCTGGACCTCCTTGAAACAAGTGTTTGATAGAATCTGGCCTGGTCTGTCAAGACCCCAGAGCTGTTCTTTGCATGGGGGTGTGTGTGTAAGTAGGAGGTTAGCTAGTCTTTTGTGTTTCTTTGAGGAGTTTGGGCCATGCCCATCAGGAGCTCAAAGGCTCCTCCCAGCATGGCTCCAAATCTCTCCCAGTGGTGTTTAGGTGCAGTGGTGGAGATTGAAGCCAGTTTTTCTTGAGAAGCATGTCTTCCAGCTCACTGAGCTCACTCTCCTACCTCCAACATCAATTCTTTTTTTTTTTTTTTAATTTTTATTGTGATCAAAGTGCATTACAAATATTTCACAGAATTATTTATGGTACATAGTGACAATGAATGAGGGGCATTCCCACCACCCGTGTTGTCCTCCCTCCACCCCTGTTCTCAGCACCGATATCAATTCTTAACCAAGCATACAAGTCCAAGGAAACGTTTTGGACAGCTCTTGTACATCTTGCATGATGATTCTAAGAAACAAGATAAAAAAAAGATATAAAATGTTAAAGGAACATTATAAAGAGTTTCTGGAACAAGAGGTAGAGACATAGGAAGACCCTGCTCTCAACTCCTCCCCCAAGCTAATAGCTTCAGAACAGAACAGTTTGTTTTGAAACCAGAAGGCAGTGACTATTGAACCTCAGGCGACGAGAAGAAAAGCAGGCTGTGGTCGGTAGGGGGCGCTGTAACACAATCTTGCCGTAAACCTGCCAGGAATGAACTCAAAACACTGAACCTCTCTGCCTGCCTTGCTTGGTTTTGCAGATTTTTGGGACATCTCGGAATTTTATTACCTGCACTTGCGAGACAAGTCTCCCAAATACAGAACTTTGAAGACCAAAGAAACTTCTATCCATGATACCCACTAAACTAGAAATTGACACCCACTAGATTGGAAATCTGAGAAAAGCCTGGAGAAGAGAGTTCTATGTTAGTGTGCGCCTGACATAGGGCCAGGTCAGATAGAGAAGCAAAAAATTCAGACTTAAAGTGAAAGAGGCTCAATTGCTTCTATTAAGGGGTGGTGGGGAGCACGTATATAAGCTAATATATATCTAAGAGCCTGCTAGAACACTCTCTGCGGGACTAGCGGGATGCCAATTCTGTGCTTTCCCTCTCTGCCTTGCTTTAGCTGGATTGGGCTTCAGTTATAAAATAGACCCTCCACCAAATCTTCTTTTAAAAAAATTAGAAGCCAGATGATCAATCTGATCTTATTTATATTGATAACATCCAAATAGCACAACAATTCATAAATAAAAGTAAAGCCTGAATAGTATAATTAGGGATTAATATCCAGAATATATAAAGAAGGCCTATTTGTGGAAAAAAAGCACTCTGCATTGAATTGCATCAAACATAGTAATAGCAATCACTGAAGATAATATGGATATCCTAAAAATAAAAAATAATTTTCATCTAATTGGTAATCAGAGAAATTAAAACTAGAGCAACAATAAAATTAGTTCATATTATGGCAGATAGATAGAAAAAATTCAAGTTGAAATAAGATATTTATTTAATACAGTATTGGCAGAACATAATTTAATTCAGTGCTGAATTAATTGAAAGGGATTTGACAGTAACTTAAAACGAAGGTATCTATGTTCTTTAACTCAGTCATTCTGCATCTTATCTGCTCCCAAGGAAATTCATCCATGCACAAAAAAACTCATGAAACTCACACATAAGAATGTTTATTGCACAACTGCTAGTTATAGCTAAGAAGTTAAATGTGCTGGCAAAATATAGTAGGGCACACTGATGGTGAAATGCAACTAGATTAAGATGTAACAGATAGGGGCAGATGAGGTGGTGCTAGAGGTAAAGTGTCTGCCTTGCAAGCGCTACCCAAGGAAGGACCGCGGTTCGATCCCCTGGCATCCTATATGGTCCCCCCAAGCCAGGGGCAATTTCTGAGAGCTTAGCCAAGAGTAACCCGTGAGCATCAAACGGGTGTGGCCCGAAAAAAAAAGATGTAGCAGATAAATGTATCTAAAAATTTTAAAAGTTGTATACAGGTGTAATAATATTGCTTTTCAGAAGATAAGACATGTAACATTTATATATAATAGTTATTGTTTTATATTACAATATATGTTTTATATAACAATATGAATTGAATTAAGTATATTTTTGTACATAAGATATATAACATTTTATATAGTACTTTGATATATAGTTTGGTATATTGTTATATACAATATTTTAGATTGTTATACACAATAAGCTAAGATATAACTGTTTTGTCTAATTGAAAAACTATTTTATCAAGAATGGGCAGCCATGAAGGAGCTACACATTTTTAAAATTTTGTTACAAAATATAGGTTTTCCCATGATCAGACTCAATAAAACCCTACCAAATTTACTAAATAATGCATACGTTCTGAAATGACATTAACAAAGAGCAAAAACTAGGAATGATATGGTAGTACTTCTTGGTGAAAGGACTTGGTGAAAATCATACTGTCATAAGAAAATTGAAATAAAAGAAGGCAGCAGACCTTATTCATTCTCAAAGTGAATGGGAATGGTTAGCCCACTATCCCCACTTGTACCTCTACTACACTTTAGAAAAAAAACTAGTTTTTGCTGGAGACATAGTACAGGGATTAAGGTGTTTGCCTCATTCCTGTTCATGCCTGACTCCTGTTCAATCTCTGGCATCACATTTGGTTTCCCAAGGACCTCCAGGAGTGATACCTGAACACAGAGCCAGGGCTAAGCCCTGAGCACAGATAGGTGTGTGCCAGATCCTCTCCACCAAATTTTATTATAATTGCATCCCATAAAGTCAATAAAGAATAAAAAACTGAAAATCGAGCTCCCATACGATCCAGCTATACCACTCCTAGGAATATACCCTAGGAACACAAAAATACAATACAAAAACCCCTTCCTTACACCTATATTCATTGCAGCACTATTTACCATAGCAAGACTCTGGAAACAACCAAGATGCCCTTCAACAGACGAATGGCTAAAGAAACTGTGGTACATATACACAATGGAATATTATGCAGCTGTCAGGAGAGATGAAGTCATGAAATTTTCCTATACATGGATGTACACGGAATCTATTATGCTGAGTGAAATAAGTCAGAGAGAGAGAGAGAGAGAAAAACGCAGAATGGTCTCACTCATCTATGGGTTTTAAGAAAAATGAAAGACATTCTTGCAATAATAATTTTCAGACACAAAAGAGAAAAGAGCTGGAAGTTCCAGCTCACCTCAGGAAGCTCACCACAAAGAGTGATGAGTTTAGTTAGAGAAATAACTACATTTTGAACTGTCCTAATAATGAGAATGTATGAGGGAAATGGAAAGCCTGTCTAGAGTACAGGCGGGGGTCAGGTGGGGAGGAGGGAGATTTGGGACATTGGTGATGGGAACGTTGCACTGGTGATGGGTGGTGTTCTTTACATGACTGAAACCCAAACACAATCATGTATGTAATCAAGGTGTTTAAATAAAAAAATATTCAGTTAATTAAAAAAAAAAAGAATAACCTCTATTAAACACTAGCTTTTAAGGAAGCTAAATCATAGCATTCCTAGTTAGTATAGTACCACCCAGCTTAAATCAGAAGACAATGCCATCTAAATGAGGATCAGATGAACAGTAGAACAAGTAGGACAGTTGCTTTGCCTACAATTGACCCAGGTTCGACCATACCACTCATCCCCTGAGCCCTCCAGGAATGATTTCTGAAAGCAGAGCCAGGAATATAAAAAATGATGGCATTATCTTATTTTATTTTTCAGATATCCAAATGGAAATGGTGAGTTGCCAGTTGGTATGAGTCTGGGTAAAATGAAATTATGTGAGAGATGGTTATTAATTATTGTTTTTCTCCTTTTGGGTGTTTACTCTGCTGACTGGAATTTTGGCACCAACTTCATTCAAGACACTGGACCACATTAATTGTCTCAATGGAAAGAGTACTAGCAGGAAACATCTTCTGGTGCCTGGCTAAAGCCCAAGTCTCTAGAAAGATGAAGTGAGGTGCCTATGAAGATAAACACCACAATAGACAAGAGCCATCTAATCTAAAATTATAATTGAGTTTCCTTGGCTACAGCAGGGCTCAGAGGCAAGAGTTATTATAATCTGAGGAGTCTGAAAGATTCTACAAAGTGTAACTGGAGATAAAGGGAGAGAGATAGAGACAGAGACAGAGAATGGGGATTCCTGGTATGAAACTATCTACTGAACATTGCTTAGAGGCCCAAATACCATTTACCCCAGTGGTTTGGGTAATCCTGGAACCAGAGGGCCCACACAGCACTGCATCCTCAGGTTCTTGCATGGAACCACTGATCTGGTTGGTGAGAATCTTTGGGAGGGTCTTCTGGGGCCCTGAGCACTACTTTGAAGGTCCCCTAAAAATATTCACAATAGCCATAACATGGAATCATTCCAATTGTCTGGATAAACAGATGACTGGATAAAGAAGTGGTGGTATGTATCGTTAATGGATCATTATTTTTACATTAAAAAAAAGAAGGGATTTTGAGTTTGGGGATATTATGGCTGCAACTGGATCTGATTATGCTAAATAAAAAGTAAGGAAGTGAAAAAATCATTGTAATCAAAACGCTGTAAGTGTAGAATAAAAGTAGTCTATTAGACTAAAAGAATAGAATTTGAAATCTAGAGCTAACTAACCTCTTAGATGCAAATGATCTGTAAAAATGAGCTGGGATCATTAAGTTGGCAAATCAAAGTCTCTTCAACAAATGATATTAAGAAAACTCATTAGCTACCTGCAAAAAATGAAACTGAACTCCTAACTCATAGAATAAACAAAAATTAATTCAAAATGAATCAAAGTCCTTAATATTAAATCAGAATCCACTCAATATGTCAAGAAAAATAGCTTGAACTCCTCATATTAACCTGAGAGGTAATTTTATGCCATTGACAAAGAAATCAAAAGCAAAAAAATAAACACATGGAACTGCATCAATTTGCACTGTTAAATGAGAGCTAAAAGAAAAAGACATTGCACGGAATGGATTAGATGTACATAATACATCTGATATATCACACAGCTGAGAAATGGCTAATATCCATGACATATAGAGCATTTACAAAGCTTGAAGACAACTCAAACAAGCCCATTCAAGAAAAAAATGAGAGGAGACAAAATTCTTTAGAGAAGACTTCAGACTTCAGAAAAGACACTTCTTCATAGCAGGTATGTATTTGAAAATAGTGTTTGCCATTACCAATTATCAAAGACATAAAAAATAATAATAAATAATAATGAACCTTATAGCAGTGAGAATAGTATATGTCACAAAGTATGGAAATAACCAGTGCTGGTGACAATGTGGTAAGCAATAATGCTTCATTCACTGTTGGTGAGATGACATTTGATTTAACTTCTGTGGGAAACAGTATGGACTCTGTTTAAGACATCTCAAAAAATTAAAACTAGCACTGACATTTAACTCACTGGTTCTACTTCATGGCATCTGTCTTCAGAATTCAGGCATCAATTTACAAAACTATGTGCACACCTATGTCTGTTTACCATAATCCAAACCTGAAAACAACCCAACTGTCCAACAACAGATGAATGAATAAAGAACTCATTGTATACATGTAAGATGATATTCTACCAGCTATATGAAAAAAATGAAGGCTTGCATTTTGCTACAATTGGATGGAACTGAAGTTATATTATGTAAAGTGAGTTAAAAGGCAACAGACAAATATAGGATGGCCCCACTCATATGTAGAGTATAAAGAAACAAAACAAGGGGACAGAAAGGGCCCATGAAGACAAAGTTTCAAATATTGTCAAAATAATAGAGATTTCCAACTGTGTTGGGTATGTGGGTAGAGGTCACAAAATATGGGGCCTAGGAGTGACAGAATATCTGATGTGGTGTGGTAGTATGGTGTTGATTAAAATAATAAAGAGGTCCTTTGGATGAAGCTGGATGGAGATGGAGGCCTTTGTCCTTTAGCCCCAGCCACGTGGCTCCATCCCCCATTAACCAGCGGGTTTGCAAGTTCAGGTGGCAGCAAGAAGACAATCCACTCACAGCAGGCTTCAGAAAATACTAGCTTATTCATGCCCTAGCCACCACATGTGTGTGGCCTAAAATAACCATTTATGCTGGATTCTTATTCAGCCCTGCATTATACTGGTCTCTCAGCCATCTCTGCTCCTGCTACCTCTCCATGCTGGCAAAATCCCTTTTGTCCCTAATGCCAAACCTTTTATAATGTCCCCAAGACCCCTCCCAGGAATGGGAAGGTCTTGCAGGTAGTTACAGGTAAATCCGGGGTGGAGTCGTAGTATGGTATGCCTAAGTGAATTCATATTATTACTCTTGACTTTTAACTTAAACAGGCTTAAAATTAAAGGTTGGCAAACAACTCTATAAATAAAAGAAAAATCATGGGCTGCTATAATTATATTTAATAACATGAATTCACAGCTAATGAGATTATATATAATATAGACATTATGAATAGATTGATGCTTTAAAATAAGATAATTTTCAAATAATTATTTCATTAAATGAGATTCTGTGGTTTACAATACATACAAACATAATAATGGTTTCTCATAATTGCAACACTACTTCCATCACTTGTGGATCCATTCCTACTCCCAAGGACCCTACTATCTCTTTCTCTCAACTCTTTACTCCCAACTCAGTTGTGTGAACTATTTCTTCCATATGTTGCCTTGGGACCTGTGTTATACCATTGCTGCGTTATCTTTAAGTCCCACCTATTCGAGAGATCTATCCTTTTCTTTTTGACAGAGTTCATTCAGCATGATCTCCTCTTGTTCCATCCTTGAAGATCAAGAGAGTTTTATATTTATTGATATGCACCCAATAAAGGAACACCAAAATACATGAATCAGATTATACTAGAAGTGAAGCCACAGCCAGAGAGCTAGCTCAATTGGCTGAGCTTATGTTTTTGCATGTAAGAGATAGGTTCAATTTTGGGTGGCACATGGCCCCTTGAGCAATGCTGGGAGTAACCCTTAAGTACAGAGCTGGGAATAGCCTCCTCAAAGTGTGCCTCCAAATCCAAACCATAAAAGTCAAAAGAAAATGTCAACAGCTCCAACAGCAGAGCTAATAAAAGTAAAAATAGACAATTAGAATACATAGTAGAAGAAAATATATACAGAATGAAAAGACAGCCTACTAAATTTTCACAAGAAAACATCTGAAAAAAGGTTAAAATGAAGAGAATTCATGTGGAGGAAAAAAATGTGGGGGAAATGATATCTTCATGCCCAGTTGTTGGGAATCTTAAACTAGTCCAATTATTTGGAAACCATCATGGAAATTGTGCTTCATTATTACAGCACATGGAATATTATTCTCTCCAGCAGATGAAATATTAGCACAAAAACATATTCATTCTAACATTTATTTCAGTGTTATTTACAAATGCTAAGATGCAGGAACAACCAAAGGTCTGCCATTAGCTGATTGGATAAAGAAGATGTACATTTATACAATGAAATATTATTAAGTCATAAAAATGTATTAAAATTATCCTCTTATCCATTTTCTGTCAAATAAATTTAGTTCTAGATTTATGTCCATTTGTTTGTTTTTTAATTTAATTTTGTCATTCATCAATTGGTGTCATTCATCCATTTTTCACACATATCATCAAATACTTGTTTTTTTCTGACTTCTTTTGCTTCAAAAATATTATATTTTATTGCAAATGCAACATTCTGTGGCTAAATGGATAAGAGTCTAAGACAAGATGTGAGAGGAAACTAAAATTTACTTAAGCCTGGCCTGAGTAATAGAACAGCTGGTGGAACTTTTGCTTACCAGTTCCATCCCAGTTCTATCCCTAGCATCCTACGTGGTCCCCTGTGCCCACCAGGATTAACTCCTGAGTGTAAAGTCAGAAGGAAATCCTGAGCACTGCTGGGTATAGACCATAAGCAAATAAACAAGCAAATTTTACATAACCTGGGACAAATAGAATTAAGCTCCTATTGGTTCCGTAGGCCTTGAACTAGAAGCTGGCATGTGATAATAGCAAGCGAGAGAGGTTTCTTAGGCTAGAAGCTGTGATAGGAAGTTTGTCTGTCCTGTGATCTTAATTCTGCTTTCTCTCATTCCTCTACTAGGGCCCATCTAAACATCATTCAGGACTTCTGGCAAATCTTACCTAGTCCATGCTACCCAATAACTGCATGAAGAAAAAAAAAAACCCACCTTTATTTCTATTTTGCATGTAGAGCATTCTTTTTCAACTTGTGTTCTCTCATTGGTGTTTTGTTGCTATTCTCTGTTTTCCTATATTTGTCTTCCTCAGTAAACTGTGTCAGAAAGAAATGTTTCCTGTTTGGATTTGAATCTGTTAAATTTCTGATGTTTATTAAAATGTGCTCATTTGCTCACTAGAGGGTGTGAGGTTGTCGACTGTGAGCACTCTGCTGTAAAGATGGAGAGAGAAGAAAAGACATGACATGATCTACATAGGATAAGGGTGGGCAAGCAGTGTTTCCTGAGAGCTCTTTCTGCTATCTGCCATATTTATTGGCATATAAGAAGACCCTTCAACCCATGAAAAACTTCCTAAAAGTTGGGAGTCATATTATATGCTGGTATACGGCATGCTGAAACTTGTTCCAGCTTCAGGGATGAGTGATCCACACCCCTCTTACTTTTAAGAAATAACTTACTTTTAAGACTTTTAGGAAGTTTTTCATGGGTTGAAGCTTCGTCTTATACGCTGGCAAATACGGTATGTGCATATCAAAATGAAAAATGTTCTTCATATTAATATCATTCCAAATAAGGTAGAGACCCAGAAATGCCTCAAGTTAGAGTACCTGAGTACTTGAACTGCAGGCTTATGGCCACAGAGATTGATCCCAGGTCCAGTCCCACATGCCTTGTACAATACCCTTGGCACAGTAATTTATGGCCCAGTGTCACAACATGATCTTCAGCACACACACCACAAACAAGCATATGTAAGTGCCACAGTCAGGTGTGTGACCCTGGTCATCACAACAACAAAGGAGAAACAGAAAATCAATCAATGAATGTGTAAATTAGGGGGTCAGCATGTAGTTTTCAGATACAGTATCTTTTTTGCTTTTGTGAGGGTCTTGGGTTTGATCCCTTGCATCTCAAGTCTTGTCTCCCCCTCCCAATTCCCACCCCAGCACCATTACATATGACCCTGCAAGACCCAGGTGATCTCTCATGTGACTCTCACAACAAATAAAAACATCAAACAACCAACGATCACTGGACACTCTAGTATGTTTGTTTGTTTGGAGCGGAGGAAGCTCCCTCTAAACAGTATGCAGGAGGCCTGCTGCTGTTAGTTAGCCAATTGGGGCTCAGCAGGACCCAAGATGCCAAGGCGTAACCTGATCTCAACTGGTGATGTCGGGAGCTATGGTGCGGAATCTAGTCCACGTGGATGGCAGGCCAGTCTCGTTCCTGAGCCCCTTCCTATGGCAGGTCTTTTTCACATCTGCCTTCAGAGATTCCGTACCTTCTAGTAACTTCCGTACCTTCAAGTAACTAGTTTCACACCTTGAGTGTTAGGTGTTGCCTTCCTTTAGTTCTTCAGGGTGAGGGGTGGTTCTTAGGAGAGCTACTCAATTCAATAATCACCAAATAAAAAAGAAACAAATGAGAAATAAAGCAAATTCATGGCATTTTGAGGAATAGTAAAGAAGCCTCAAGAGGAGGGAGCTCATGGAAACCCCCATTTATATCTGGGAACATTTCAACACAGCAGCACTTTGAGTACCCCTTTTGGAAGATGAGAATTCACAGGATTTTCAGGAAAGAAGGGGATCAAGAGACATGTAGGACATTTAGCTTCAGGACATTTAAAGGATGGTGTTCTGGGGTAAACCAGAGAATGTCATGATCCCTACTGGTGGCATGCGAACTGTAGCCAGGTAGAATACACAATATTAACTGTTGTCTGACTCCAATGTTGAGAAGCATTTTATTACTCCCCCTTAAAATGTTTATAATCTTAACAATACAATAATATGAAATCAACAAGTTAAATCTAAGTTGTTAATTTATGTTGTTGATTAATTTTAGTTTAGTTTAAAGTACTGTAGCATTTTGGAGGTATATATTGGCACCTTTCTATATGTATAGGAGGAATTAATGCAGCCTCCACCAAAGTGGTATCATCATCCCATGAGCAAAAGACCTCCATCATTCCTCCTTCCACCCACCTTCTCTGGTCACCACCATACTTTTCATCCAGTCTAGAAATTACTCTTGGTTTTGCCAGTCCTTTTGCATTAGTTATTCTTAGTCACCAATGGAATGAAACCATCTGGTGGTTGTCCTTTAGTTTCTTTCTTCTTTCACTTAGCAGAACCACTTTAAACTCCACCCAATTCATCCCAAATAGCTCAATTTCATCTTTTAACAGCAGAGTAATTATTACATTCTTAGACACACTCTTAGACACATTCCTCAACTTTTTTGCCTCATTGAATTCACTATCATCATTACCCACTGATGGCTTTATTGGTGCACAACTACTCTATATTCTACTGGTGTCTGCACTGCTTGGTAGATTTGGATCCACCAATTACCTGTCAATCTAATTTTCAATACTCTCTCTAACATGCATGTGCACCTTTCACCAAGGAATGAAAAGTGTCTGCACAGCCCTCACAGGCTCTGCCCAATGTCCTGCATCTTCTGGAGCAATGCAGCATTACTTGGAGGGTTCTTATGGGCTCCTCCAATGTTGGATTCACATGTTAGGCTTTGTGGCCAGAGGTACTTTACTTAACCTTGCTGAGCCTTAATATCCTCCAAATAAAACAGGACCTGTCTCCTCTAATTGTTATGAAGAATAAATAAGAAAATCTATGCCTGGTATTTATAGTGGTGTTTGCAATATTAGATGGTGGATGGAAACTGTTATTGCTACTTATATCTGAAATCAATCCCTAAAAGAAAACAGTGAACCTAATTTGATATGAAATGGTTAGAAATTTTGTTTGTACTACTATGCTTATGAACTTAGATTTATAAAATAATAAGTGGCTAGACTGATAGTACAGAGGTAGAAAGGACACTTGTCATGCAAGCAATTAACCCAGGTTTAATCTCCAGCAACCCACAATGTCTCCTGAACCCACCAGGCATGATTCCTGAGTTCAATGAGTGTGACCCATCCAATAAAAATTAAAAAATGGGCTTGGGGGAAACTTGGTTCCCCGTGCGGCTTGGGTGAGAGTTTTGCTCCCTTGTGCGGCTCGGGGGAGACAGGGTTTTCTGTGCGGCTTGGGTGAGAGTTTTGCTCCCTTGTGCGGCTTGGGGGAAACTTGGTTCCCTGTGCGGCTTGGGTGAGAGTTTTGCTCCCTTGTGCGGCTCGGGGGAGACAGGGTTTTCTGTGCGGCTTGGGTGAGAGTTTTGCTCCCTTGTGCGGCTTGGGGGAAACTTGGTTCCCCGTGCGGCTTGGGTGAGAGTTTTGCTCCCTTGTGCGGCTCGGGGGAGACAGGGTTTTCTGTGCGGCTTGGGTGAGAGTTTTGCTCCCTTGTGCGGCTCGGGGGAGACAGGGTTTTCTATGCGGCTTGGGTGAGAGTTTTGCTCCCTTGTGCGGCTTGGGGGAAACTTGGTTCCCTGTGCGGCTTGGGTGAGAGTTTTGCTCCCTTGTGCGGCTCGAGGGAGACAGGGTTTTCTGTGCGGCTTGGGTGAGAGTTTTGCTCCCTTGTGCGGCTCGGGGGAGACAGGGTTTTCTGTGCGGCTTGGGTGAGAGTTTGCTCCCTTGTGCGGCTTGGGGGAAACTTGGTTCCCTGTGCGGCTTGGGTGAGAGTTTTGCTCCCTTGTGCGGCTTGGGGGAGACAGGGTTTTCTGTGCGGCTTGGGTGAGAGTTTTGCTCCCTTGTGCGGCTTGGGGGAAACTTGGTTCCCCGTGCGGCTTGGGTGAGAGTTTTGCTCCCTTGTGCGGCTCGGGGGAGACAGGGTTTTCTGTGCGGCTTGGGTGAGAGTTTTGCTCCCTTGTGCGGCTCGGGGGAGACAGGGTTTTCTATGCGGCTTGGGTGAGAGTTTTGCTCCCTTGTGCGGCTTGGGGGAAACTTGGTTCCCTGTGCGGCTTGGGTGAGAGTTTTGCTCCCTTGTGCGGCTCGAGGGAGACAGGGTTTTCTGTGCGGCTTGGGTGAGAGTTTTGCTCCCTTGTGCGGCTCGGGGGAGACAGGGTTTTCTGTGCGGCTTGGGTGAGAGTTTGCTCCCTTGTGCGGCTTGGGGGAAACTTGGTTCCCTGTGCGGCTTGGGTGAGAGTTTTGCTCCCTTGTGCGGCTTGGGGGAAACTTGGTTCCCCGTGCGGCTTGGGTGAGAGTTTTGCTCCCTTGTGTGGCTCGGGGGAGACAGGGTTTTCTGTGTGGCTTGGGTGAGAGTTTGCTCCCTTGTGCGGCTTGGGGGAAACTTGGTTCCCTGTGCGGCTTGGGTGAGAGTTTTGCTCCCTTGTGCGGCTCGGGGGAGACAGGGTTTTCTGTGCGGCTTGGGTGAGAGTTTTGCTCCCTTGTGCGGCTCGGAGGAAACTTGGTTCCCTGTGGGGCTTGGGTGAGAGTTTTGCTCCCTTGTGCGGCTCGGGGGAGACAGGGTTTTCTGTGCGGCTTGGGTGAGATTTTGCTCCTTTGTGCGGCCTGGGGGAGACTTTGTTTCCTGTGCAGCTTGGGTGAGACTTTGTTTCCTTGTTGTCAGGACCGACTCCCCCCCCCCCAGTGAGTTCCTTCCCCCGGGTGGGCGCCTGGAAAGGCAAGTTGAGCAACCGGAATAGTCGGGGGAGATAGGGCCAGCTATCTGGACTCTCAGGTGACCTAGAGCAATCCACCCCCTTGGGCCCTGGAGCGGATCAGGGACTCCCCAAGGGTGAAGGCAGAGCCTGAAAGGGTAGACTGAGGGAACTCCTTCAAGGGAGGTTTGGAGGGGTCGGAAATCCATTGACTCCCAGAGAAAGGAGGGGGCATTGAGAGCTAGGCTAAACAGCGCCAGTAACCATTGTGGCCAGGAGTGGAACTGCACCGCTGACAGAAATAAGGAGCAGAAAAGGGAAAAGACCCACAGCAGGAAGGCTGAACTCTAGGTAGCAAAGGGGAGGAGAAAGGGCTAGGCTCAACAAACTCACCCAACAGGCCCCTCTAGAAACACCTTCAGGAAGGGGTCAAAGCAGGCCAAAATTAGAAGCCACAGCACTCCAAAATACACCATTAAATACAAAGAACAATGCGTAAAGCAAGGAAATCGCTAATAACTGGAGACACCATGACAAACCCTATCAAATTTCCAAGTCCACCAAAACGCACAGATACACGGGAAGAAGACCTAAAAGCTGTCATGAGGAAGGAAATGCAAGAATTAATAAAAGAATTGAAAGAAACCCTAGCAACCGAGTATAAGAAATCCATGGACGAACGAATCAGCCAAATTAAAGAAGAAATGTCAAAGAACATGAGAGATTCCATACAAAAAGAAGTGAAGGACTTAAAAGACAAAGTAGCAAGTCTTATGAGCAGAAACACAGAGTTGGAGAAGCACATCGAAGAACTCGAAGGAAAACTACAATCAAAAAAAGATCAAGAAACCAACAAAGAAATAAAAGGCAAAGCACTGGAAGGAAAAATCCAATATCTAATGAACAAAGACAAAAGAAACAATCTAAGAATTGTGGGTATACCAGAAGGGGAGGAAATAGGGAAGGGGGAAGAACAGGTAGTCAGGGAGATAATAACAGAGAACTTCCCCACACTCTGGAAAGACACTTCAGGACAAATCCAGGAAGTCAAGAGAGTCCCTAATAAAATAGACCCTAATAAACCCACACCAAGACACATAATAATCCAAATGGCAAAAAACAAAGAGAAAGAGGAACTCCTAAAAGCAATAAGGGAGAAAAAAAACCTCAAGTACAAAGGAAAGGACATAAGAATCAAACCGGATCTTCCATTTGAAATAATTCAAGCAAGAAGACAGTGGAATGACATATTTACACGACTGAATGAAAGAAACTTCCAACCCAGGGTCCAATACCCAGCAAAACTATCATTCATATGGGAGGGCAGACTAAAAACATTCTCAAACATGAACGAACTTGAACTATTTGTGCAAACTAAGCCGATCCTAAGCGACTTACTCAGAGATGAATTACACAATCCAAACCCCCGATTGTAACAACAACCACTGCACACAATACAACTGCACAACAGTCCTCTCTATCAATAATTTCCCTAAATGTGAACGGACTAAACTCTCCATTTAAAAGACACATAGTAGAGAACTGGGTTAGGAAAAATAAACCGGACTTCTGCTGTCTGCAAGAAACACACCTGCAGCTACAGGATAAGCACAGGCTTAGAATAAAAGGATGGAAAGTAATTATTCAGGCCAATGGAAAACAAAAAAGAGCAGGGACAGCCATTCTTATATCAGACCAAATTGTATTCAACCTCAAGAAAGTGATCAGAGACGAAGAGGGACACTACTTACTGATCAGGGGAACATTAGATCAAGAAACACTAACCCTGATCAATATCTATGCACCTAATGTAGAGTCAGCAAAATATGTGGGGCAACTACTGGCAAACCTGGAGAAACACATGAAGGGAAATGTGATAATAGTAGGGGACCTCAATACTCCACTATCACCACTGGACAGATCCACCAAACAGAAAAATAACAAAGAAATAAGAGCTCTAAATGAAAAATTAGAAGATTTAGGGCTAATAGATTTATATAGAGCCCTCCATCCCCAGAAAGCAGAATACACATTCTTCTCAAACCCACATGGAACCTTCTCCAGAATAGACCATGTATTAGGATAAAAAGCCAACCTATATAAGACCACAAAGGTAAGGATCATAAGAAGTACCCTTTCAGATCACTATGCAACAGAGGTTAAAATTGATGTCAAGAAGAAGCAATGGAGAAAAACTAGTACCTGGAGATTAAACAACATCCTGCTCAACAACAGCTGGATCAAAGAACAACTCAAGGAAGAAATAAAAAGATTCCTTGAGACAAATGACAATGAAGAGACAACATGTCAAAATTTATGGGACACAGCAAAAGCAGTAATTAGGGGGAAACTCATAGCAATAGAGGCCTATGTCAAGAAACAGGAAAATAACAAAACCAACAGTTTAAAAGATCACCTCAAAGAATTGGAACAACAGCAATAGAGAAATCCAACCACAACTAGAAGGCAAGGAATAATAGAAACCAGAGCAGAAATAAACAACATCGAAACCAAGAAAACAATACAAAAAATCAATGAGACCAGGAGTTGGTTTTTCGAAAAAATAAACAAGATAGACAAACCATTGGCAAAACTCACCAAAAAAAAGAGGGAAAACACCCAAATCAGCAGGATCACAAATGAAAGGGGAGAGATTACAACAGAACCCCAAGAAATACAACATATCATGAGATCATACTATGAACAACTATACTCAACTAGGCTAGAGAACCCAGTAGAAATCGACAGATTCTTAGACAAACACCCTCTTCCAAGACTGGAAAAGGAAGATCTAGAAAGCCTAAACAGACCAATCACCTCAGAGGAAATTGAAGACGTAATTAAAAAAACTCCCTAAGAACAAAAGCCCAGGCCCAGATGGATTTACAAGTGAATTCTATCAAACATTTCAAGAAGACTTACTACCACTTTTCCATAGGCTTTTCCAAACCATAGAAAAAACAGGAATCCTCCCCAACTCTTTTTATGAGGCTAATATCACACTCATTCCCAAAGAAGGCAAAGACACCACCAAAAAAGAAAACTACAGACCAATCTCACTAATGAACATAGATGCAAAGATACTTAACAAAATCTTAGCAAACCGAATTCAGCACTTCATCAAAAAGATCATACATCACGACCAAGTGGGATTCATACCAGGAATGCAAGGTTGGTTCAACATACGCAAATCAATCAATTTGATACATCACATCAACAACACGAAAGACAAAAACCACATGATCATATCAATCGATGCAGAGAAGGCATTTGACAAAATCCAACATCCTTTTATGTTAAAGACACTCAGAAAAATAGGGTTAGAAGGAACTTTCCTCAAGATAGTTACAGCTATATATGAAAAGCCAACAGCCAACATTATACTTAATGGCGAGAAACTAGAAGCATTCCCACTAAGGTCAGGAACTAGACAAGGCTGTCCACTCTCTCCACTCTTATTCAATATAACCTTAGAAGTCCTAGCAATAGCAATCCAACAAGAGAAGGGAATCAAAGGAATTCAAATAGGGAAAGAGGAACACAAGCTATCTCTATTTGCCGACGATATGATGATATACATTAAAAACCCTAAAGAGTCCACAGTAAAACTCCTAGAAACAATCAGCCAATACAGCAAAGTGGCTGGATACAAAGTCAATACACAAAAGACAGTAGTGTTTCTATATACAAAAAATGAAGTTGAGGAGAGAGAGATTATAAATACAATTCCATTTAAGATAGTATCAAAAAATATCAGGTATCTAGGAATCAACCTTACAAGAGAAGTGAAAGACCTATACCAGGAAAACTTCAAAACACTCCAGAAAGAAATTGAAGACGATCTAAAGAAATGGAAGAACATCCCATGCTCATGGATAGGTAGAATTAACATAATCAAAATGACTATCCTACCCAAACTCCTATATAGATTTAATGCAATCCCTATCCAAATCCAGACACAATTCTTTAAAGAATTAGAACAATCATTAACAAAATTCATCTGGAACCACAAAAGACCCAGGATAGCCAAACACATACTGAAAAACAAGAAGCTGGGTGGAATCTCCTTACCTAACTTGAAACTATACTATAAAGCCATAGTAATCAAAACAGCATGGTACTGGAACAGAGACAGGACTTCAGACCAGTGGGTCAGGACAGAATTCCCAGACATAAACCCCCAGATATACAGCCAACTAATATTTGATAAAAGAGGCAAGAATCTGAAATGGAACAAAAAAAGCCTATTCAACAAATGGTGTTGGCACAACTGGAAAACCACATGTACGAAAGTGAAAATCAACCCATACCTCACTCCTTATACAAAAGTCAACTCAAAATGGATCAAAGACCTTGAAATCAGACCCGAATCTATAAAGTTTATTGAGAATAAAATAGGGAGAACACTCGAAGACCTATATATCAAAAAGGTCTTTGAGAATGGAGCACCAATGGCAAGAACCTTAGCAGCAAACATAAACAAATGGGACTACATCAAACTAAAAAGCTTCTGCATGGCGAAAGAAACCTTACTTAATGCAAGAAGACAGTTAACAGAATGGGAAAAAATCTTTTCACTAGACATATCAGATAAAGGGCTGATATCTAGAACTTACAAAGCACCCAGAAAACTGAGCCCCTCAAAACCAAACAAAGCCATAAAAAAATGGGGAGAAGAAATGAATAGACACTTCTCTGAGGATGACAGAAGGATGGCTAACAAACACATGAAAACATGCTCACCTTCACTCATCATCAGAGAGATCCAAATCAAGACAACAATGAGATACCACCTTACACCAGTGAGGATGGCTCACATCAAAAATACTGAGAACAATCTTTGTTGGCGGGGATGCGGTATGAAGGGAACTCTCATCCACTGCTGGTGGGAATGCCCCCTAGTCCAACATCTATGGAGAACAGTCTGGAGAGTACTCAAAGAACTCAGAATTGAGCTCCCTTTTGACCCAGCAATTGCACTCCTAGGTATATACCCCCAAGTTGGAAGAACATTCATTCCAAAATACGTGTGCACCCCACTATTTATCGCAGCACTCAGTATAATAGCCAAATCTTGGAACCAACCGCGATGTCCAACAACAGATGAATGGATCATTAAGATGTGGTACATATACACAATGGAATATTACATGGCAGTCAGAAATGATACAATCACAGATTTTGCAGCAATGTGGATGGACTTAGATCATGTTATGTTAAACGAAGTAAGTCAGAAGACAAAAGATAAACACAGAATGGTAGCACTATTCTGAAGCACATAGAACATACATCTCAATCACAACTAATACTTAACAATCAAATAACAGGGTCTAACAGGGTAGAAACTCCAACCACTGTAATAGTCAACATATACCTCGGAACAGTGCCCAAAACACATGAAAAAGGAACAACACAAACTCGCGACTACACATTATACCACAAAGAAAACAGCAACACCAGAACAGCAGCATAGAGAGAACAGGTACGTAATTAACCTTCTACAATAATGGCCCATAATAATCATGTAGAGATCGTATACAGGAACACAGGTAAAGAATACCAAGGCAAACCACTGGCTCCAATGGAAACATCCCATAAAACTACGTATTAATGCCTCTATCTTACTATATTTAAAATAACCTCTCAGCTTTTCTGTCCACAGGCGTTCTTGGATACAAAGGGCGGACAAGCTAAGATGGCAACTCGGGATACCACACGAGATACCATACCCAGTTTGCACTACGAGTTGGCCCTGAGAAAACTCTTTAACATACACTTTATACCTAGGTTTACCTTCTTTTAGGGTTTCAAGCACGTGACCAGTCAGACCACCGAAGCAGTAACAGCGACTACAGACCCAAACTACATGCTCTATTCACTGAACACATTCAAGCAAACCAGCATTCCCTTGCTATTTTCTCCTCTCTTCTCACCACTTTCTTGGTTATTTTTTTCTTTTCTATTCTTTTCTTTACTTTCTATCCTTTCTCTTCTCCCTTTCTTTCTAATGTATTTTTCTCTTTTCTCCCTCCCTACCCCTTCCATACACCTTACCCTTTCCCCCCTCTGGAAATCCAACTATCCCTCCACCCCTCAATCCCATCCAGACCTCCCTCTATATTAAAACACTTCACCCTCAGTCCTTAATCTATTAGGCAACAAGATCGACCTCCTACCCCAACGAACCAGTACCCAGCACCCAAGAGAAGGGACACCCAGTCAAACCCACACCTCGTCCCGGGCAAGAAAAGACAGCCAACTCCCCTGCGGACTCATGCTGCGAGGCCCTCCCTACCAACTCCCCCTAACATGGACTGTTTCTTGAAACCGGACCTAGGTCCAAAAGTATCCCCAATGCAAGAACTCTTCCAAGACCTCCCTGCCGCAAATTTTTACCAACCTGAAGAAGGTCAGGGGGTGTGATAGGAAGATGCCTGGGAACCCACACATCACAAGAAAAACCCAAAAGACAATGGGAAAAACTGTACTTCCAACATAGGCATAAGACCTGTAATACACCACTTCGTTATCTGCTCTCCCCCAAATGTAAGGTAGTCTTTTGCACCACTTTGGTCCTTTAAAAACTTCGCTAACTCATTTTCATTCTTTTTTTTTTCCTCTTAAATTTATTTATTTATTTTTTTAAATGTTGGTCCTATATATACATTTGTGAGCACATACGTTTTTATTTATTTTATTTTATTTTATTATTATTATTTTTTTTTATCATTTTTGGGTATGTGACCTGTGTCTGTTATCCCCTCTGTCCACCCCCAACCACACCGACAATACAATGTGGCTCCACCTCCCCCTGCAAAGACACACTAAATAATGGGGAAATCTTACATATAAAAAAAAGAGCTCTTATCTACTAGAGATAGGAACTCATAGTTGTTTACAATACAGGGGTATCTCCTACCTTGAAAATATGTCATGTGGAATCACTTAGACCTCAGATGATTAGATGCCATTCATCCAGCCTTGAACCCTGGATCCCAGACATAGAATCGGCACAGCTCTTCACAACAGCTACAGGAAACAAACTCCATCCGGAACAGCCTTAATACTGCGGGGTCAACATCAAGGACCAGCTCTAACATGATATCCTGACAAAGAGGAAAATGTGAACAACTTGACCTTAGAGCAGATTAGCCTACCTTACCAGCTAACGACAAGACAAAACCAGAAGACTCGGCACCCTTTGGTAGGTCCAAAAGCCAAGATCGTGACAGATGACTGGCTACTAGAACCACGACCAGAAAGTATACATCTTGGGACCAATAAAAAAGCCCTAGTTTAGGGTTTGAACTATGACTTGCACAATAAGCATGATCCCCAGTCCCAAAGGTCTGACAGAGACAACTGCAACAGAATGGGCCTTCTGGAAGCACAAAGAAAGACGCTAACCTAGGTGCCATCCTAGGTTCAGTGCAAAGACCAAGGTCACCAACCACAGAAGATGGACTAAAACGACACTGAGGTAACAGAACCTCTAGAACCACAAAGACTGACCTCACCATAAGTCCTACCTCAGGATCTGTGCAGATACTGAGACCTCTAAACACAGAGCTCTGAGTGTATCACCCTGGACAGAACAGAAGTCTTCCACACACCAAAAAACACCACCTGGAGAATAAATGATCCTGAGCAAAGTCTGGAGCTGATCCCATGACAGTATACTCCAAGGACGGAGAAACCCCATATTTCTTAGGCCATGTGAATTCCTTTTCGAATGACCCCAATATTTACTGTGCCAGGGCAGGAGGGGAAAAAACAAAAATACAAAAAGCACAAAAACTTGGTATTTTATATATATGTATATATATGTGTGTATATATATATACATATATATCTTTTACCTTCATTTATTATTGTTATTATTATTTTTATTTACCTATCTATTTTGGTCGATTTCTCTGTTTGGGTGTGATTATTGAAATCGTCGTCCCCAATTATACTTATTTTTTTCTATTCTTTTCTTTTCCCTCGTTATGTGCTATGCCATGTTTCTTATTTCAAGACCATGGCGTGTTTTTGGTTTGTTTGTTTGTTTTTGTTCTGTTTTTTGTTTGTTTGTTTGTCTGTCTGTTTTGCTTTGTTTTTTGGCTGTTTTTTTGTGGTGCTTATCGATATAGCTGGAGTCCTCACTGGATAATTGACACTTTTTTTGGTACTGGTGGAGTGTTTCACCTTCTTTCTCTCCTTCATCTCCCAAATCGATGATGAGAGCCTCTAGAAGGATTCCACCCATTTAGGGAGTATTAGACTCTTACCCCAGTTTATTTATCTTCTCCTTCTCAGGCAAAACCACGCAACTTGAACTAGCTAGTCCTGCCTACAGTTAGAGGGGGAGATAAGGGAGGCATCAAGACCAAACAGGTGAAGACTACTAAGTAGTGGGTTGGATACAGAGGGGACCACATATTCTAGCCGCCCTGGGGGTGAGGGAAGAGGAAATGGGAGGTAGGACAACAACGGAGGGGTAGGGAGGACAATTTGGGGATGGGAATCCCCCCTGATTTTATGTAAATATGTACCTAAAATGTTATTGTCAACAATATGTAAGACACTATGATCAAAATAAAAATTATATTAAAAAAAAAGAAAACAAGCCATTCTAAAAAAATATTAAAAAATAAAATATGCTGGAGAACTAAAGAGAACCCCGTTCTCCAAACAGTGACTCTCAGGACCTTGCAAGCCAAGGTTTACTACAGTTTCGACTATCGACTATCATTGACTCTTCTGAGGCCCAGAGACTAAAGACTAGTATACTATCACTTAACCATACAAAGATACATAAACCAGACTCTTTTCTACTATTGTACTGGGGCTATGATAGTGTCAATTTCTCTTTCCTTAGCAAAAGGCTCAGAATTGTGGCTGAGTAAAGAAGTGTTGAGGTGAAGTCTCAGGGCTTAGCTTGTCAAATAGGCCCACCTGGTAAAGACCGATAATCTGACCTGCTGGCAATGCACAATGCTACCATCCAGTCCTTATGGTGATTCTTGGAATAACATGCTGAACCTTGTGGATGCTTGAGCTCTTTTTGTTTGGGGGCCACCACTCTTGGTGGAAATTCTCAATTCCTGTGATTGAATATAGGATTCTTGCAAACAAAATATGTACTTCAGACTTCAGAGCTATCTCCCAGCCCAGTTTCTCACTTTAATAATAGAACTCCTAAGATTTATATCATTTATTCATTCATTCAATGTGCTGTAGATTCAGAGATATAGAAAGACTCAATATGCTAAAAAATGGTCTTAATAGTACCACACAGTGCTTGCTGGAGCTGACAGGGGACCCTAGTGGACTGGAGGGAATGCTCAGAAGTGGCATTTCATTCAGACTTGGGCAGGAAGAATCCTCTGTAGTGGAGTTATCTGCCTAAATCTTAGAATAAGAGTTGCACTTGATTAGATGACTAATCTTAGGGATCCTAGACCTCATGATATTGTAAAGGCACTTTGTGATGTGTGCAGGTGTAGCCCAGGACAACTGATAATATATTGAATCATGGATATGGTCAGTGCATTTGTTCTTTAAGATGATTGCCTATTCATAATTAGACCACTTGATGAAATGTTCTGAAAGCACTGAAATAAGAATAGTAGATATTTTGATTGACATATTCAGAATCTTTTCTTCTTCACAGAAAGGCCCATGTAAATATGGCCTAACAAGATGTTAGCCAAATGAGACATCACCTCATCCATAAACAGGAACATTTGTCATAATTTTTAATGCTTGAAGAGTGATAAAGCACAGTTTGCTTGGCTGGGTTCCTATTGGTGGACATAAGGGCCATTTACTGAACAACTCTGGAAATGCCAAGCTGAACTGAGCTAAGCCAAGAGAGGGGTGGCAACCTACAAATCAGATCATAATTATTCCATGAGCCACACATACCTTCCTATTGACTTAAGCACCTTATACTTAGCTGTAATTTTGAAAGCTTATCTGGGTGTTTTGCGAAGAAGAAGAAGAAGAAGAAGAAGAAGAAGAAGAAGAAGAAGAAGAAGAAGAAGAAGAAGAAGAAGAAGAAGAAGAAGAAGAAGAAGAAGAAGAAGAAGAAGAAATAGCATTTGAAGCCTTAAAGGCAGATGTGGGCTGTGTTTGGTGACACTACAACCTTGTTTGTGGGGCCTGTGGGGGAAATGTGGACACAGGAGATCACTTAATTTTTCACTCAAATTTTCACTCCCCACTTTGACTCTCCAACTCTTGAAGAAAGGTGGTAAAAAAAAATAGCTATTGACAATCCTAGATTGCTTCATTGTTTTCTGACATTTTGACTTTTCCACATTGTATTTTCTGTGTTTTATTCCCTCTGCTGAACTTCCTAGCATGGAACCTCAATTTAAACAAGGTGCTTGTACAGAGTGTTCAACAGAGATGTGAGTTCAGTTGATATGTGTAGGATGGAAGCTCAGGAGGTCTCTCTCTCTCTCTCTCTCTCTCTCTCTCTCTCTCTCTCTCTCTCTCTCTCTCTCTCTCTCTCTCTCAGGAGCAGGGGACCAGAGTATAGGGAGGAGACTTGATGAGGAAAGGACCATTTAAAAGATAGTGTTGTTGTTCAAGGGGTAAGAGCTGATCTGAGGTTGAGCTGAGGTTGAAGCAGCAGAAATGAAGGGGAATGAAGAGACACTGATGGATGAGGATGGAAGCCTTCAGGATAGATGTAATCTGTAGAGACTGGCATGGAGATAAAATGAAACACTCTTTGTATCTCTAATAAATCAGAACCAGAGAAGTCCTGCTCAATGTTCCTGCCTCAGCCTACCTTAACCATCATCCAGAAAATGAGTGCATGGTCCCACCTCTAGGAGGAAGAGAAGAGCAAGTATATAGAATCAAATTAGCACCCATTTAGGACATAAAGCTGGAGTAGGGGAGGCACAAAGATGTGAGGAGCAGCTGGTACCTGCAGATGATTGGATTGGGAGACCATGAGCCTATGTGCACAGGAGAAATAGCAAATTAGAGCTGGGCCTGTCACACAGGCTCTTCTGTGGACCCTAGATAATAGTGCTCTCATTAAGGCCTCAAAGATCATGAGGAGAGGGGCCGGAGAGATAGCCTGGAGGCAGGGCGTTTGCCTTGCATGCAGGAGGATGGTGGTTAGAATCCCATATGGTCCCCCGAGCCTGCCAGGAGCGATTTCTGAGTGTAGAACCAGGAGCAACCCCTGAACACTGCTGGTGTGACCCAAAAACCAAAAAAAAAAAAATCATGAGGAGAAACAACCCCAGACCTTGCTCTCAGCTCTGCATTCCCGAGCATGGGGATTGTGGGGTTCCTGGACTCTGGAATATTTCCTGTGGAATGTAAGTGCTACACAGGAATCAAAGGACTCTTTACCCTGATGTATAAACCTGCTCCTTCTCTAACATCTCATGCAGTCCAGCACCACCAAGCACATATTGGCAACTGTCCACTGCCTGTACCGTAGCTCCTCTGAGCTGCAGATCCACTTTCTTGGTGTCTTTTCAGTTTGTTTTTGGGCTACACCTGGCTATGCTCAGGGCTTGTTTCTGGCTCTGCATGCAGGGATCCTCATGGTCATGTTCAGGAAAACATGAGTTATGGGGAATGAAACCCTCTCCACTTGTGCAAGGCAAGAAAGAGTCTTTCCTGGGTAGACCATCTCTCTGGCCCAAATTTACTTTCAATGTCAGGTACCCAAAGTTAACTGCATTCCCTAACTACGATATATAAAAATAATGTTATATTTAATATTTATAAAATATAGTAAATACATATTAGAATCTATGATATAAGTTGCATATTCATGTAAGTTTAGGATAATTTTATCCTTGTTTTATTATTAGTCATGGTGCCTACATTTTATTTCAATTATATCTTATTTATTTGGGGCTTTAAGATGCCTAAATTTTGTTTTTATTTTATATTATTTATTTTGGGAGCCCTCACAAGGGTGCTCAGCAGGCCTGTGGGTCCCTCGAGTGATTCTTGGTCAATTAGGCTTGTGGCTCTCTATGGGAGATGGATTTTGCAGCGCTATTGAACTGGAAATTGCCTGGAAACCTCTTTTTTTATATCTTTCCAAGCAGAGAGACATTCACAGACCCTTCCAACAGGGCACAAGGGGCAAGAGTGAGGGAGGTAGTTTGAAGAGTTTTTTATTAGTTTGTTTGTTTGTTTTTGCTTTTAGTGTGATCTGACTCCTGTTGGGCCACAACCAGGCCTTAGGTGAAAATGAGGTGGAAAAGTTCCATTTTGTGTCTGTTCCTACAGGTGAAAACCATGGGGGATTCTGAGTCCCGATCCACTCACCGATTTGTTCATGCCCCTCTTCCCTCACACAGTAGGTCTGCTCTGAGTCAAAGCCTGAAAACACCACAAAGAGATGACAGTTCCATGTCAGAGCAGGGCTTAATCCATTACACTTGGACTGTCTTGAAATTGTCATTTGGTGCATGAAGCTAGAGTTGGGACATGATCATCAGAGCATACAGGTTGATCTACACCTAGAGTTGATCTACACTGTTGAGCGTAGAGGTGGTCAAATCACCACAAATCTGGACTGCAATGTGTAAACCATCTTTCTGATTCTCCATAATCTGGTAACCGCCCAACAGTTGAAAGAGCATCTCTTACAACAGAGAGACATGCGTTGATCAGGTGCCAGGACTGGAGTTGGCCGAGTTGGCCGCTCCCTCTGCCCTTGACTTCCACACGATGGCGCTGTTGGGTGGCACCAGCCTTCTACAATGAGGCCTTTGTTTTGGTAGCTCAGGTTCTCCCAGGGAGGATGACCCCATTCCCTCAGGGGTAACCTCAGCCAGGCCTGACCCTCACTGGAGCTCACGAGGTTGCAGTTTAACCGAGATGTGCTGCCAGTTTTCATCCCCAGCCGCCTTCCAGGTGCCAGCTTGTCCCAGGAGCCCCAGGGCCTCACAAGCTTCAGAACCCCAGTCTTTGTTTTTAATTCAGACACTAAACGTCCTGTTATCACCCCCTTTTCAGAACAAACTGGCAACTTCTAGACCTTTGAGAAAAGTGTCCTAGGTGACTCCCTGCACCTAGGACACTAGACCTGCACACTCCTTCCCTGCCCCGACTGGTGCTTCATGTTGGCAGCTGCTTACTGCCAGAGAATTCAAGTCTGTTTTCTGTCAGAACCTCCAAGAAATTGGCACTTGACTGATGTACTAAATGAAGGAACTTCCAATTCAACCTTTGAAATCTTTTGCTGGCAACCTTCCCGTTGGTCACCTCTCCCAAAGAGGCAACACCCTTGTCTTTAACATGCTTTCCCATCTGGAAACATCTGTGGCCCTGGCCTTCAGAACTTGTCTTAAAGAGCACCTTTGAATTGAGGTGGCATCTGACCCTTCGACAGTTATGGATGAGATTTCAAATTCCAAAGGATTGTTCATGTGTAGCAATTTATTTCTGAAGTCTCCTTGAGTAAAGGGGAAATTCGCTGGAGAGGCAGTGAGGGAACCAGTGTTTGTGGCAGCCCTGGGAGTCACTAAGGGCAGGATGTAGGCTCCTTGTGAGAGTCAGCGCCAGCAGTGGGGGACAGAAGAGTCCTGAGGGAAGAATGTCCCAGCAGTTAGAGTCACACATGTCACCTTGTTAAACTTGGGCATTTTCAGGTTCACTTGCTTTAACAATTTCTAACCCTCATGACCTCTCTGACCTGGTTGGTATTTACTGCCCTGTTTTCTAGACAAGGGGAGTCTCCAGAATATCAGGCTCAGAGAAGTTAACCAGTCCACTGTCACACAGCTATTTATTAATGGAGGTAGGTATAGGCAGATATCAGATTCACTCTCCATAATCTTACGTTACTTCTCCAGAGGGTGTTCATTATGGAAGAAGATGGAGGAAAGAAAGTCATTGAGACACATCCTACAACCACTACCATGTCCACTCGTTGGCTAGCTCTATAGATTCATCTTCGAAGAGATGTAAGCCAAGCTGTGAAAAGTCATGGATGTTACTGGTCTTGTAACTAAAAATTGGGGCACCTCAGAAGGAGGTGGGGTGGGCCAAGTTCCAGCTCTGCTGAAGCTTCGGCAGCTGCACCCACAACCCACAATTGCTGTTATGTCGATGGCCCAACTTCACTGATTACCACTGGTCTCTACAGAGACACCTTACAGACCAAAACTCCAAATGTGCTGGTATTTGGACTGAGAACTTTGGGGTCTTCTCAGAGTAAATGCGGGGCAACCTCCTCCCATACTTCTATACTTTCAGAAGCCCTGGGAGCCACAGACAAGTCCCATAGCTGCCTCTATGTCAGCTACAGAACCTGAAATTCCTCCAAACATTTCAATACTGACACTGCAGTAGGAATGCACCAAATTAAACATCAAATTAGCATAGAAACCACCCAAGGTTAACAAAAAAAAAGCAATAATAAACAGCATAATAAGCCTTCAGACAATGTATTAGTGGATCCATTGTGAAATATAATATTTACCACACATTTTCTTTTGCTGGAGGGTTTTTTAACCTCGGTGATTCTATTGCTACTTATTTGTAAACAAGCAATAGAAAGAAATTTACTTCATACTTGCCAAGGGGACAGGCTTGGGGGTGGGTGGGAATCTGGGGACAATAGTGTAGGGAATTTTACACTGGTGGCAGTATTGGTGCTTTAGCATGCATTGGCAAAAACAAATGTATTACAAGTATTAAACCATGGTGTTTAAATAATTTAATACAAATTTAAAAAATAGTTGGGAAAAAATCTTGCCATGGTGCAGGATGTCTTGTGAAATGTCAAGTTTATTTTGTTTATTATTTTTATCATTACCTGGATGCAAAGAATCTACATGCAAATAGGCTCTTAAATACAAAAGGCACGAGTTTTACCACTGTGCCATATCTCCAACCACCCCATGCAATATCAAGTTAAAATTTTAAGTGATATCTTACTCCTGAGTTTGCCGTGAAAATCTTTCTAACTACAGTTCCTGGGGATAAAAAAACATGAATATGTTTCCCCACTTTTCCTTGATGTTGGGGACTAAGAAAGTGTCTTGCTAATCTCTCTTCCTTCGTCGCCCTCACCCTTTATCTTGACATCTCTTCCTTTTCTGGCCTAGCCTCCTAGGGAGAGTCTGGCACTGTCACCTCTGCAGGGGAACACTCTTTCCCTGATGTCCACACCCCACTCCCACCCTCTGCACAGGTGGCATCAGGCCCGCCCTGCTCTGGGCTCCATAGATTTTCCCTGGTATCAATGCAGCAGGCCTTATTGAGGAAAACTCATTGTTTGCTTAGGCCCGAATCTGCCTCAGCAGGAAAGGCGCTCTCTTTCACCCAGGACAAAAGCTAGGGCCACAATTGATGAAAGCCCTAACCCTTCAGGAGCAGGCATATGAAAAGGGCATCCTGAAATCAAAGTGCATCTTGGTAAATGGGTGACCCTGGGGTCAGGGCCCTGCACCTGTGCAGTGTGAGGGGAGTAAACTCTGATAGCTGAGATCTCCAGCACTAGGCCCCACACATAGCTAGCCCGGAGCATCTAGGGACTAGATGAAGCACCGGATGTTGACTTTACAAAGCAAACCCCAGGCTGGAATTGTCACAGGCAGTCAGTGAATTTAGGTTGAAATCATATTCTTGGAACTTCCACCTCGATCTCCTGGTGAATTTCCTCAAGAGTTTGACTAAGGATTGTGCCTCTAGAACTGGAGAAACATATGGAAGTTCTCAGCAGGCCAAGCTTCTCTCTGTGGGTGCCTGTTTGTAGAGCTGAAAACAGCTGAGTCTTTTGTGAGGCGACAGGATGATTCAACCCCTCATTAAGGGGCAGCTCCCACTCCTGGCCATGAATCTAGTTGTGCCCAACATCCCCTTGTTTTTCTAACTGGGTGTTGGGAATTTCCTTGGCTAAGCCTCCGGGTCTTCCCTCCTTCCGGATTTAATGAGCTCATTTATTTTTCTTCTTCACTTAGCAGGGTTTAAGGCTGGTTAATGAGTGGAGGGGTCTCTTTAAGAGCCAAGTTGGACCAAAGCTCAGTATATTTCTCACTTGTCATTTCCAACTCTCAATGTTGAAAGTCCCCAATGTTTCCTGCAGCTCGTTTCTCCCCAACTCTGGCAGTGACCCTCCTCATGGGCAGCTTCCATCTGTAGAAGTTTCTGGAATCTAATGACAGCACAGTCCTGGGATTTTGGTGTTTACTTCACTGTCTTCCCTCAATCAGTTGTTTCAGAATTTTACACTTTTTAAAAGAAAAGTAGCTGTGGCAGCATTAAGAAAAAAAAGTATTTTTTAGGGAGAAAGCTTTAAGTAGATCAGGGGTGTGAGGGGTTGATTATAGATTCCAGGGAGACATGCCAGAAGCTGTTAAATCCTCCTTGGTGAGAAGCTATTGAAAAGAGCTACAAGAAAGAAGTACTAATGGAAGAGGACTTGGAAACTATGCAGGCTGATTGGGACTTGGGGAACTTCTGGTGGAGAGAGAAAGTGAGAAGAATGTAGGGCCTCATGGCTAGAACTGGCATCTACAGCAAAGGATGTGAGGCTGACTCAATTTCTAGAAGCTTCTCATAGCGATGACATCACAGATGCTCTATAGAAACTTATTTCTACTGAAAAAGTTTATCCTCAAGAGTTCTCTGTACATTTATCCCTCCGCCACATGTCCTGGGCAGATGGGATCTTAGCCTGCTGGCCCCAACTGGGAGGAGAGTTTCCACCCACCACTCAGGGAGCTCACATATTATTACAGTAGGATATTGGAGGAAATTCACTCTACAATCACAGGAATATACAATTCAACGAGTAGCAAGAGAGAGTGTTACAAAGTAAAGTACTGAAATGTGGATCAGGAAAAGCAGCATGTGGGAGTCCAGAAATTTCCTTGCACTGTCAACTCCTTGTCCAAGGGGACACTTCTTTCTACAGAACTTGTGGCAGGATATGGCAAATATGGAGAAGGCCTGGAGATTCCATAGGTTGAAGTCCAAAGTGCCTCAGATTAACTTATTGACTTATATTTATGTGACTCTAGGGATCCAGTCCCAGCATATTTGGTTTAAGGTTAGCTTTTGTTTTCTTTCGCTTTGGGTCACACTTGAGAGTACACTGTGGTGCTCAGGAACCATGTTGTAACCAGAACTGAATCCAGGCCTTTGGTATGCAAATCATGAACTTAGCTCAGTGAGCCCATTGAACTCTTCCTCACTAAGACCCCATGTATGATTTATGGAAGTGGTCCTCAAACTTTTTAAACAGGGGGTCAGTTTATTTTATCTCAAATTGTTGGAGGAACAAACAATAGTAAAACAAAAACTATGAACAAATTACTATGCACACTGCATATATCTTATTTTGAAGTGAAGAAACAAAATGGAAACAAATACAATTTGTGGCCTGCAGGCCATAGTTTGAGGACCATTGATTATGGCATAGCTAGCTCATATCTATATTTGTCCACAGTGTCTTACATGTGTTCACCAACTTAAACAGCTTCTTTCATCCTTATTATTATTATTATTAATTATTATTATTATTATTATTATTTGACACCATATCCAGTAATACTCAAGGTTACTCCTGACTGCAGTTGGAAATCACTCTTGGCAGGCTCAGGATACCATATAGAATTCCAGGGATCAAACCCGGGTTGGCCATGTGCAAGGCAAATGCCCAATTTGCTTTACTAACTCTCTGGGCCCTAATTTCATCTTTAATTGTTAGTCTTAGTTATCTCATTTGTTTATAACAATTTCTTGATCAATCAACCAGGACTATTCTAATATCATCTGTATGTATATCTACCTATTAACCTGTCCAATAAACAAAAAAAAAATGAACATTTATTTGTTCTGAAGCAGGCACTGGGGTGACAGAGGAATGAGTGGGCACAGTCTAATAAAGGCCCATGAGCCATCTCCATACACTTCAGGGTAAAAGGATTCTGGTATTATGGGCTCTACAAATAATGGGAACATATGTGGGTTCCCAAAATTGGCCTACTGTTCCCTTTTCAGGGGGAATAAAGAACAACAACAACAATAACAACAACAAAAAAAAAAACTCAGTGCCTTCCTAGAAATCTTCTTAATTTAAGCCAACAAACAGTAAGTGTCCCAATTGCACCCAAGGCTATGGTCACACCCCAGAATTGTTGTAGTCTCCCCAGAATAGTGGTATCACCCACTTTCTAGGAACATTGCCTGTTGGCTTGGAGATAAGTCACAGGACCCTCATCATGTCATGCTTTGGGAGTTTAAAGGTGATGATGGTTAATACTTTGTTCTCTGCCTAAACCCTATAGTTTTGGGCACTACCTCTCCCCTTCTGAGCTCTTCTCTCTTCTTTGCTATCACAGCCTTCTGCATATGTTCAAGACTTGGCCAGTCGTTTAAGATATGGGGTTGATTCTTGCATGTGAGAGCCAAGACCCATAGGACTAGTGCCACTATGGCCAGAAAACCATTTGGAAACACATTGAGATCCAACTCAGCACTACACCCCAGAAGAGGTCTAAGGCAGAGAGAGACTGGCAGGGGAAGGCAACTTGCCTTTGTTTCTGTGGGACTTCTCTGTGGCATTCCATGGGGGGCCTACACAATAGAAATTACTGGTCACGGTACCAGGGTATTATTTCTTCTCAGAGTGAAGAGACAGAATCTCTCCTGCCCTCTCACTTGACTTCTTTGCTGGCCATTTCTGGTAGTCCTATACTTTGAAAATTCCCACCCCATCTTTGCCTTCATCATTATATGGCCTTACCCTGGGTGTGTGCTACTTATACTGGGAGACTAAATGTTCTCTTTTTATAAGATGCCAGTCTTAATCAGATAAAGGCCCAAGTTGGTGACTTGACTACACGTACAACCAGTTGGTTCTAATTTCTGAGGCACTGGAGTTTAAACAGCAGAGCATGAATTTGGGGCAACAGTTCATCCCACAATACCAAGTTTCCTCCTCCTTCTCCTCCTGCCATTACACTGCCTCTTCGGAGATGCTTCAAGGGAATGACACATCAGAGGTCTCAGGCTAGTACCTGGGAGAAAGCACAGCTTTTAAAAGCAGGCAGACATTTCTGGAACGGGCAGCCACTCTGGAGTTAAAGGAATTCAATGTAGAGCGGCATGGGAGCACTAGTCATGGGATTTGGTAGGAAGGACTGGCAGAAAACCAGCAGGAAGGAAAACCCATGCTGGCAGCCTGGCAGCTGGGAACAGTCACTAGAAAAGCACAGGGGGGCAACTATCCCTAGAATCTGGTTTAGGCCACCCTGGGACTTGAGGGGAAGGAAAGAAGGAAGGAAGGAACAATGACCAGACTACAAAGTTCTGGGTAATGTTGCCCAGGCAGGCACGAGAGTATGAGACTATGTGGGGATGCCTGGGTGACAGTCCCCATGAGTGATGGGGTGTCTGTCATTCACTGCCTCAAGGATACAGAGACTTTCATAACCACAAATCGGTGAGCTACAGATGAATTCAATTAAACTATGTCATTTTATGGCAGTGAGTGTCAAAATATTTCACAGGAGACTTGGATAGACCATTTAAAAAAGAATACAGAGGACACTTGGCTTAACCAAAGTGGAAATTTAAGATATATTGTTCCCAGAACATAATGTCTTGGCTTGTGAAGAAAAAATTTAATAAAATAGGATAATATTTATATCATATCATGAACCAATGGGAAAGCAGTAAATTTGTATTAAAAATACAAGTCAAGGTCACTTGACTTATTTTTATTTTCAAATAGGAAAAAGCAGATTTCAGAAATGGGCATAGTACACTTACATATTCAAAGTATGATCAGAGCAACCTACCAGTTTAGTGGAAAAGTATGATTGATTCAAGAAATGGTGTTGACGTACTTGATTTTCCACCTTAATGGAAAAAGCAAAGTAGACACATATCATACATATCATAGGCTTCAATAAATCCCCATGAGTTTGGCTTAAAAATCTTATTGTAAAAAAAACAAAAATATAGGGTTGGAAAAATTAGTAAAGAATCCATTTTCTAAACTTTTGTGGCTCTGGAGTAAATGAAATATTTTTAATACTGGTAGAAATCCTAGATACCATCAAAGGGCAAAGAAAATTACATTTGGGGGTGTACACCTGGGAATGCTCAGGATTTACTCCTGGATTTGCACTCAGCAATCACTCCTAGCAGATTCAGGGAACCATAGGGAATACTGGAAGATTAAACCTGAGTCAGCCACATGCGAGGCCTTACCAGTTGTACTATTGCTCTGGCCCTGATGATAAACATTTTTTGAGGAACAGTGAGGATTAAAGAGGAAAGAAGTTTCTGGGCCACATTCAGCTGTGCTTAGGGATCATTTCATTCCTTGCAGGGATGATGTGGAGTGTTGGTCTACAAATCTGGGCTGGTTGCATGCCAAGTCAAGCTCCCTAACCACTGTGTTACCTCTTCAGCTCTGACACACATTTATATATACTCTTTTTCAAATTTTAAGACAAAATAAAAACACCATAAGGACAGTTTGTATTCATAAAATAGACATATATGTTTTTTCATGCATAAATGAGTTTTATTCTATTTCATTTTACTTTTTATTTTGAACTTGACCCCATTGTGCTCAGGGTCTTCTCCAGGTCTAAAATTCAGAGGCTGAAGCACTACCAAGGGCCAAGATCTCCCCCTGAAGATGCAGCATGCTTCTGACCAATCTTTTTGGCCCAGGGTTTCATTCTTAATTTGCCTAATATTCATAAAAATTGGTACTAAAATGGTAAAAATTAAAACAAAAATATTGGAAAATATGGACAGGCAGTTTGTACAAGAAGAGGAAATAAACATTTAAATACATTAGGATTAGTCAGAAATAGTCAACTTAATTATTTGTGCATCAGATTGGAAAAAAATTAAAAATTAAAAATAAAAAATTTAAAATGACATCCTGTACTTGAGAATGTTGGAGGATGAGGACTTCTCAGTTGTGCTAGTGTGATTGTAAACTGCTTCCTTTTCTCAGGGAGAAATAATCTGGCAATGTTTATTAAAGATGCCTTCTAATATCTCATTCTTGGGGAAATCATTTCAGACATAAATTCCCAATATCTAAGAATATGCAGACATGGATATTTACATTGTGTTGTGGCAAAATATTAGCTAATATCTGGTTATCCATTAATAATGGAAGAGTTGGACCAGGGAGATGACTCATAGGACCAAGTGCACACTTTCCCTGCTGGTAGCTTAGGCTTGTTCCCTGTCATGTAAGGTTCCCACAAGAACTTCTGGGAATAACCCATGAATGATGATCTGAGAGTTGGTCTTGATTACTGCTAGATGTGGCCTCCAAACCAAAAGAAATTAAAACCAAAACCTTTATAATAAAATAAAGGAGTTGAGCTGTAGAAATGGCACGGCTGGCAAGATGTTTTCCTTATTCAGTTTCAACCTGGATTCAACCCCTAGCAGAATATATGGTACCCTAAGCATCATCAGAAGTGATCCCTGAGCACAAAGCCAGGAGTAATTCCTAAGCACTGCTAGGTGTGGCACATAAACAATAAATAAAAAAAAGTAAATGGATAAAATAAACATGGTCTGTGGGTTATTCTATAGTTATGAAGGACAAAGAATTAGATGAGGGCTGGAGCAATAGTACCTTAGGTAGGGCTTTGCCTTGCATGCTTGAGTTCAGCATTCCATATGATCCCCTGGGCACTGCTGGATATGACACAAAACTCAAAAATAAAATATGAATTAGATCTGATAAGATATTCACATGAATATTTACTAGTATAGTACATAAACTAATTGCCAAAAGATGTGTCTATTTTGATTTGTGTGTGTGTAATTTTCTTTCCACACTCCCCACACTACTCATCCTGTTGGTAATGGCCTAATAATTTTGTGCTCAGCCAGGTGGTAATTTGAGGCCAGCAGGGTTATACTCAGTAATGCTGGGGAGGGTCAGTGGTGGTAGGGACCAAATTCTGCTATATGCAAGATGTGAAGTTTTATTCAAGTTTGATCCTGGCACAATATGCACTACATTACCCTAGCTCTTCCAGATGCTGTCCTGGTGGCCCTAAAGCACAACAAGGCTCAAACTGCACCACATCACTGGGGTTGAAGCACTGACTCATAATCATCAGGCCCAAAGTGCTTAGTGCAAGGTGGGGGAATCACGAGCAGTGGTACCAGGCCCCTCCAATACCACTGGCAATGCCCCTCTTAAAACAAAACCAAGCAAAAAAACTACCCAGGACCTCTCCTACTTTATATTTGAGTTATCTCCATGGCCTTATCTCTTTAAAAAAAAAACTAGTTAAATAAGCAAATAAAATCCAAACTCACATGCCTGGTCTGTGTGTATTTATTTATAGCAGGATGTAAGACTCAATAGTTTAAGAGACTCAGGGCATAAGAATAAAAGGAAATAACTTTAAAGTTTTATTTCTATATCTCTGGCTGTTTCACTTACTACACTTATTTGTTTTCTCTGTAAATTAAGAGCAATTGTATCAAGGAACGTCAAAGAGGAGACAAAAGGATAATGTGCTCAAAACAGTTCTATGACTCATTGGAGCTTCAGAATAAAGGACAGTCTTTTCCAATGATTGTCAAGGCTCCAGAGATCTGGTGCATGAATCCACAGTTCCTCATTGCCCTACATGTCTCCCTTCTCCCCTTTGTTCCCCAGTTCTGAAAGACCAGGAGTGGACCTAACAGTATTCTGCCCTTCTGCACACCTGCCCGCACCACTACCTGTGCCCAGGTGGCAACATTGGCTCCTGCTACCACCTGCTGATTTAGTTTCATTCTTCTCTGGTGATATTGAGAGTCTGCAGTGCCTTGATTAACTCACTGTAAGGGCAAAACACAATGAATGCCTGCTAAATGAATGAAAATGTGCTAAACTTCAGAGATGTAAAGATGGAAACAGACTGCCCTTGAAAATTGTGGGGTATACAAAGAGTGCAGTTAGGGCAGAAAAGGGATCTATGACAGTAAGAGTTGGAAATGATCACTCTGGACAAGAACTTGATGCGGATGAGAGGAAAAGTGATAGGCATGATACCCCTTTGATAACAATGTTACAAACAATAGTGTCTAAAAGGAAAAGAGAGAGAGAAAGAGAGAAGAAAATATCTGTCTTGAGGCAAACAGTAGGGGAAGGGACATTAGTGGTGGGAAATATGCACTGGTAAAGGGTTGGGTGTTGGATATTGCATAACTGAGACTCAATCATGAACAACTTTGTAACTGTGCATCTCATGGTGATTCAATTTAAAAATTATAGAACAAATTGTGGGGTAGAGAGATGGGCCACAGTCATCAAAACAGCCCAATTAAACAGCGCAGTCATCATATAAGTAGATAATTATTGTTAGAGGAAAGAAGGACCATAAACCAACTACAGTTACCTGGGAAGGAGGTTTCATAACAGAGAAAACATTTAATCAGAGATTTGAAGGATGAATCGATGTTTGCCCAGAAAATAAGAGGATGGAGTGAGGTTTCTGGTGCAAAGACCCATCTCTGCAAGGACACAGTCAGGAAAGAGTATGATATGTTCTGAAAGTCTCAAGAGATTTGGGATTACTTAAGCGTAAAGTTCAAGGTTGGGGAAAGGAGTCTAGAAAAAAATGATAAATGAAGTAGTTACACCAGAATCAAATCATTTGCGAAGGTTGCTGTGCATGAGCGAAGCGCATGAGAGGGTGGAATGAGAAAGCACAGAAATGGATTTTAAGTTGGGTTGTGGCAAGCAGGGTTTCCATCCAAAAGGCAGGAAGAGTGGAGATGGAGGTTAGGATGAGGGTAGGAGACTGGCCCAGCCAAAAGAAGGAGACTGCAGTCTCGCACCAGGGGTCTTGACAGAATTGAGCCAGGGAGATGGGGAGGACTGGGGAAAGATAAAGACAAGTCAATCTGACTGGTGCTTGATGGGTCAGCTAGGCAATGGGGCCAAGCCCATGAGGGCTCTGGACTTCTAATTGATGACTTGTTTTATCTTCCAGAACTTGAAATCACCACAAAAAAAAAAAAAAAAAGCCAAGCTGAAAAAGGTGGAAAATGACAAACTCAGTTTGGACCATGTTTTGTTTTTCAGGGTTGCTAAATTCCACCAACAGACACACATGGATATGTTTCCTAATAGTTCTGGAGACCAGATGTCCCAAAACAGGGTACCCATAGATTGTATTCCTGGACAACTTGCTCTCTCTCTCTCTCTCTCTCTCTCTCTCTCTCTCTCTCTCTCTCTCTCTCTCTCTCTCTCTCTCTCTCTCTCTCTCTCTCTCTCGGGGAGATTTTTTCTTTCCTTGAGTTGTTTTTATCTTTGGTTACTCCTAAGCTTCCAGATGCCACACTATAAGTTCAGTCTCTGTGTTCACATGTCCTTGTCCCTGTGTGTCTCTGTCTTCCTGTGACATGTTCCTCTTAGAAAGATATAAGATATTTGTCCTACTGAATTATTACCATACTCCATGACCTTGTATTAAGACAATGCCATCAGCCAAGACCTAATTTCCAAATACCTCCACATACACAGGTAGAGAGGCTTAGGAATTCAACTCATTTCTGAGGGAACCACACTTCCAACCCCAACAAAGAGGGGAAGGAGTCCAGGAATTTCTGAAGAGTTAGATAGAGAGCTGCAGAGGGTGATCTAGGCTGCCAATGGAGAAACATAATAGCAAGTAAGTGAGTGTGTGATTTCAAGTAAGTGAGTGTGTAATTGGGGAGGGTCACCGTTAATGGGCTTTAAGGGAGGAGGGTGACTGAGAAGGAACTGGCTGTATGTTTGTGCATGGATGTGTGTGTGTGTGTGTGTGTGTGTGTGTGTGTGTGTGATTGTGTGAAGGGGAGGACTGTGGAAGCGTGCCAGGGACTGAGCTAGCCCATGCCCATCCTTTTCTGGGAGTTAACACTTGCCCAGTGGTGTTCCTGACTGTTACTCATTTCCTGAATCTCTCTTTGCTGCTTCTCATAGATTTTCTTCCATACTCAGGAAGCAGTGGGGGCCTGAAGACAGCTCCCAAAGGAGTCAGCAGGGACAGTACATGACGTGGTTGGAAGAGCCAGTGCCCTGAGCCCAGCACTACAGTGCAGCATTGAGAAAGCAAACAAGGACGGCCTGTTTGTGTTTTGCATTTCCTCAGAAATGAGCTGGCAGTCTTGTAATAACACGAGGAATATGTTTTACTGCTTCACCAAAATACTCCCAGATGGCCCTAGACATGCTGTCCACAATGTATGGAGTGTTTCTTCCCCATTCATAGCCCCCCATCTTTAAGAGATGCTGTGAGGCCAGCTTTTAGGTATCAGAGTCAGTGCTGATTGAACAATTTATTGAAAGGACTCTATCATGGGTACCTTTTCTTTCTTTTCCTCTTTTCTTATCTTTTTTCTTTTTTTTCTTTACTTTTCTTCTTTTCACTTCTTTCTTTTCTTTTGATTTTTCTTTTTTGTTGGGGGCACATCTGGCAGTGCTTAGTTAGGGCTTACTCCTGACTCTAAACTCAGGAATAAATCCTACTTGCTCTGGGAACCATATGGGGTGCCAGGTATCAAACCCAGGTTTGCCTTGTGCAAGAAAAGCACCCTACCTGTTGTACTATCACTCCAACCCTAGGTGTGTCTTTTTGGATCTGCTTTGGGGTCACACTCAGTGATGCTCAGGGGTTACTCCTGGCTCTGCTCTACTGGAGATGGAACCTGAGTTGGCCTCATGCAAGACAAACACCCTATCTGCTCTCTGCTGTACTATAGCTTTGGCTCTAGGCATACTTTTTAATAGGGAGGACATAATGTGCTTTCCAGGAGGGAAAGGGCCTTTACTAGTTTGATCACTTCTATAGTTGGAGGAGGTTCATGGTTGACTCAACAAATACCTCTATGTTTTGGGTGGACAGCTATGAGAAAGACCTTTATACACATTGGCATCAGTAAATGACTGATGAGTGCTGCCTAGCTAATGCATACTCATGCCTGGTGCTGAGTGGGCAGTAGAGAGATTCTTGGAATGAGCACTGTTTCTTCTCCTCTGCCAAGAGGTTAGTGGTTAGAGATCAAAACTATGAACATTGGCATTTCTAGTCTCAAGTCTCCCCCTGCAAGACTGGTCTTCTCTATTTCTGAACAATTCATAACAAATAAAACCAGAGTATTGCATTATGACAATAAAATCCTGGCTAATAGTTATCAAGTTCCCAGTAGGGGTTCTGACTTTACGTACATTATCTCAAGTGATTTTTGCAAAAACTCCATGAGGTATGTGCTATTTATATAACTCCCTTAAAACATAAATATGGAAAAATTATGAAATCATTTTACCCAAGGTCTCACAGCTCAAATGAAGTATTCGTAAGAATGCCTGGAATTTGAGTTTGAACACTCACTGAAGCTCTTCATTGGATGCAAGAGCTTTGCCTATCTGTTGTTGAAATTTCTTTTCCACTCCTTGCCATGTTTAGCTTCAGAATTGTTGTTACTCAAGAGATGAGACAAGAATAAGGTGCATGAGTAGATAGCTCCGAGTGCACTGCTTGCTGTCAGGTTCTAAGAATTAGTATACAAGTTTGGCTATGAGGGAAAAAAAAACATTGTTGGCAGGAAATGCAGAGGAGTTGGGCACCCCAGGGTCACTGCTGCCCAGTGATCTCTGCATGTCTTGCTAGCTGAGGTTAGCTGTCACCCCAAGCAGGTTTACAAAAGGTATGACTTGCAAACTGGGCTTTTTTTGTCAGCCAGCAAATTATGCATCAGAAACTGTGACTCATAGCCTTTGGGGATTGTCAGGGACCTGGAAAATAATCCAATTTGACTCCTCAGTTTCACAGGTGAAAAGCCTGAGGCCCAAAGGGCCAAGTAAAGATTGCTGATAATTTCTTGACATCTCTCCCATTGAGAAGTGAGAATGACATCCCATGCCTTGGAGCTGTAGAAGATGTGGTAGAAAGGTACCTGAGTGACAAGTAGCCACTTTCTGGACACAGACCCTGAGAGATGGAAAGTTTATACTTTTTGTAGTGTGAACACAGATTCTTGGAACCTAAATGACATGCAGCTGAAGCTCACACAGCCCTATCAGGACACACATGTAGAGAAACCTTGGTCTCTGGACAACAATTTCTGCTATTTTAAGTCTCTAAGTCTGTGGACGGGTTGTTACATAGCAAAGCAGAATGAGATCAAGAAACAATAGTTGGTGTTGTGACTGCCAGTTACTTTTGCCTTCATGCTCAGAGGTTTATTGTGTAGCCCTTTCATTTACCTGTTTCTGTGGCCTGAGAAGTTGGAGAAACATCCCTTCAGATTTCAGATGACCTGCTGAATAATGAAATATCTTCAACAAGAAATCACTAACTCTGACTAGCATGAAAATCCCTGAAATCTGGAGGGATTAGTATAAAGATATTTTGAAGCATGTCCCAGACACATATTAACATAAAGTGAGACCAAGATGTTCCTAAAGGCAAAGCTTTGCAGGTGATTTGTAAGTTTCATTAGGTATTTTTTTTTTTTTGGAAACGATTGATTTTCAAACTCTTTGTGAGAAACTGGGAGAAATGTTCCAGTACCAGATATATGTGCTATCTTAAACAAGACATGACCAGAATTGGTTTCATTTATGTCAAGATTTCTGGACAAGATAAAATATTTCTACTCTTTAGTTTAGTCACTTTGGGCCTCCAAGTTTTTAAGATGCTTGCCTTTTATTTAACCTAGTATTGACACTAGATCCTACCTATGAATATTTCTGATGACCCCTGGACAAGGCTAATGTGTGCAAATATAAAGTAAACCATTAATCATGAGTGTTGCTTCAAAATATTTATTACTCTCTTCCTTGCATATAATAAGATTGCATTTCTTGGTCCTGAATGATTGTGTGGAATCATAACTCTGGCACAATAAATACAAGTAACGTGTCTGAACTGGCACAATTGCAAAGCTTTCCATAATCCTCTTTATCATTTGCATTATGAGTGGCAATGCTCTAGAAGGTGGTTTAAAGTATTTTTATATGTGGATAAATATCTGTAAAATATCTAGCACAGTAAATATGTAGCATATAATGATCATTGTTACATATAATTTATTGTATATACTAGAATTTATTATATATATAATGTTGATTTTCCTCTACATAGAATTTATTGTATATATTATCTGTAAATTGCCTTTTTCATGAAACATAGGTTTGAAAGTTTTCCATATAAGTTAGAGAAATCTCATTTTCTGGTTAGTTTATGCCATATATAAATGTGTCATAGGATATTTATTGATTTTCCTATTTGAAGATAGTAAGTTATGCTCAAGATCTTGCTTGTCATTAAGAAATATGGCCACATGAGGCCGGAGCAATAGTTCAGTGGTTAGGGCTCTTGCCTTACATGTGGCCAATCAGGGTTCAATTCCTGTATACAATATGGTATCCTGAGCACCTCTGAGTATGGCCTAACTCATTTATATACATATGTATATCATTAAAAACATTTTTATATATGTGACTTTGTGCAGATATATGAATGTTTCTGTAAAGTTGAGACTGAGAAAGTATAATAATTTTGTCAAAAGAATTACATTTTTCACTTTAATAGATAGTTTTCAATCATTCACAAAAGCTGTTGGATCATTACATAAAAGCATCATTTTCTCCTATATTTTAATTAATTTCATATCAAACTTTATTTCAAAGTTTAACAATTTCTTATTTTAATTTGTCCAGTTAGTGATATTGAATTTTTTTTTTTGTTGTTTTTTTGGGTCACACCCGGCAGTGCTCAGGGGTTACTCCTGGCTCTACACTCAGGAATCGCCCCTGGCAGGCACGGGGGACCATATGGGATGCCAGGATTCGAACCACTGTCCTTCTACATGAAAGGCAAACCCACTACCTCCATGCTATCTCTTCGGCCCCAGAGATTGAAAATTTTAATATTTTGGGGGGTCACACCCGGTGATGCTCAGGGGTTACTTTTGGTTATGTGCCAAAAATCGCTCCTGGCAAGGGGAACCATATGGGATGCAGGGGATCAAACTCAGGTCTGTCCTGGGTCTGCCACGTGCAAGGCAAGTGTCCTACTGATGTGGTATTGCTCTGGCCCCAATATTTTAATTTTTGTAAACTATTTTGTTTGTTTTGATTTATTGATCTACTGAAGTTCTTTTATTTTACTGAATTTCTTTATATATTTTATAATCTTCCTTTGCCTTATTTATTGCAATTGTTTTCTCTGAATATTTGTCTTTCAACTTTGTGGGTTTTTTTTTTACCTGCTTGCCTCATTACCTCTGTTTTTTATTAGTCAAGTTCTCTTATTTTTTGAGTTTGATGTTCTTTTTAATGGTGTTAGCTATCCTCATCTGTTTAATGATTTGTGATTGTGAATGATCTTTGTATTTGTTTTTCTCTGTTAACTGCTATACATGCATTACCTGCTTGCAAGCCTGAGACAGGATGGAGAGTTAGGTAGGAAAGAGAGCCTTGGACACGGCTCTGTCTCTAGTATCCAATGTAATGCAGTGAACCTGAGAGGAGAAAATCTTGCCCGTTATGTTATTTCAGTGAACATTTGGCTAGGGCAAATCCTCATATTCGCAGTGGGTATCAGTTTCCCAAACCATCAAACTGCTTCTCTGTAAATGTGTAAAAGTATAAATGCAAATACTCATATTTCATCATCAAGCACAGATAGTTCTGAGGGTTGCTGCCAGTTTTGAGTGGATCACTCCAAGCAAAAGGCATGAGTGAAATGAAGGGGAGGTGAAAGAAGAGGAAAGGTTCCACAGATCTGGTGGTATGTACACCATCAACAGTCCCTGTTCAGGACTTCCGGGGCCTGCCTTCTAATGCAATAATTGCACTTTCTTGGTAGGCTGCACCATTTGCTGGCTCTCCTCTCCTTCAGGAGTTTTAGTTGTCCTCTCCTCTTCAATCCAATCCTGCCTGTATTCCACGTTTTAGAGATTGCCTCCCTCATTTCTGGCCTACTGATGGTACATCTGGTTTTTCAGTATGGGTTATTCTTTCCAAGAATTTGGGGTGAAGGGGAGGTTGCCATGGGAAATCTGTCAGCCATCTTGATCCAGAAGATCAAAAAGTCATCCTCCCGGATTTATATGACTCTCTTCAGTCTGGTAATTCAGAAATGTTAAATGCTTTTCTTGAGCACAAAAGAACAAAGGAACATTGAGGGTTTGCCTCATTAGTGTAAATATTCTCATCCAGTCATAGTTGTGCTAGACTGATTATTTACATAAGCGAACAAAGACAAATAAAAGGAAGAAACTCAGACAACATTAAAAAAATTCTCTTCAATTTATTACTGACAGTAATATCTATTGGAATTTCCCCAAAGGCTCTCTCTTGACTTATAAGCCACATGTGTCAATTTTGTGGAATATGATTTACATATTTATCTGCTAGTCAATTTTCAAGTTGCGACGCATCTATAACTCTTGTTCACTAATAAGTCTTCTGGGAGCAAAAACGGTCCCTTCAACATGCTTGGCTGTGTGAGGTAGAAACAATGAGGCCATAAATCATCCAGAGCAGCTCTGGCTTGTGGCTTGTGACTCAAGGGCAGTATTTTTGTAAGTTGTTCATACTCATGACAAATATGCATCCTTACAACTTCTCCTTGACCACGCCTTGCTCCAGTTGGACCGGGACAATCATTCTCCTGGAACAAGGGTTAGGAAAAGCTGTCCCTAAGTTATCCTTTCGCTTTTCTTCATGCTCAGAGCCCCAGACTCTGTTATCGCCTCACACCACTAATATAAAAGTAGATCAAAGTGCTTTTCTGTCAATGTGTTATTGGATTCAGAAGCGATACCTGTTTTACCTGTTTGTCTTGTATACATACTATTAAGTAAATGTTCATTCATATATCACAAATGAGCCACTTAAAAGTTGAACTAGCCTCTCCATTTACCGTATTTGCCGGTGTATAAGACGACCCCCTAATTTTGCAGTTAAAACATAGGTTATGCCTATATTCGCTGTATCAGACAGAACGTTCCTGTGCTGCAACTGTATGTACCACAGTGAGCCAATCACAACAAGCAAAAGTTCAAAGGTTATACTCTAATAGACTTCCTTTCTGACTCTGGCCAACCTGAGCAGGCTTTTTACAGTGTAGATTCGGGTCCAGAACATTGTCTAATTTGCATGCATAAAAAGCCTGCTTGGGTTGGCTGAGTTAGAGAGGCGGTCCGAGCAGCCTGGCAGTGATTGGTGCAGGATCGAGTTGGAAAATTCATTTTGTGGCAATATTCACACAATTTTCATTTAGTGGCATATTGAAACATTTTTCGGGATATACTCGGTGTATAAGACGACCCCCGATTTTTGGTTGACTTCTTTTTTGTTTCAAAAGTCGTCTTATATGCCGGCAAATATGGTATGTTAGTAGAGAAAGTGATGACCTCAACCTATTAACTTTCTGTCAGGGAATTTTGTCCTGAGAATGAATTATATACATTTTTTTTTTGTTTTTAGGCCACACCCAGTGATGCTCAGGGGTTACTCCTGGCTATACACTCAGAAATTACTCCTGGCTTGGGGGACCATATGGGATGCCAGAGAATCAAACTGCGGTCTGTCTTAGGTTAGCAAGTGCCACCGCTCCGGCCCCAAAATCCATTTTCTTATATGATGAGAAAGTGAAAATAGACAGGGTTGAAACTGGGAATACTTGAATAACTTAGAGCAGAGAATAAAAGTTCGTTCTATTAACGCAATCAGGGGAGGTTCCCAAAGCTTTGTTCTAGTTCAACACAGGAAATGAATATGTATGATGAAAGACCATGAAAGACCATCAAGCTTTCCATGGTACATAAATTTTTGCACTCTTGGTATAAAGGTAAGTCATTTAAACACATTCACCTAGATATTTCTTTTTCTTTAAGGAATCTTTTTTCTTTTTTTCTTTTTAATTTCTTTATTTAAACAACTTTATTACATACATGATTGTGTTTGGGTTTCAGTCATGTAAAGAACACCACCCATCACCAGTGCAACATTCCCATCACCAATGTCCCAAATCCCCCTTCTCCCCACCCAACCCCTGCCTGTACTCTAGAGAGGCTTTCTATTTTCCTCGTACATTCTCATTATTAGGATAGTTCAAAAAGTAGTTATTTCTCTAACAAAACTCGTCCCTGTTTGTGGTGAGCTTCATGAGATGAGCTGGAACTTCCAGCTCTTTTCTCTTTTGTGTCTGAAAGTTATTATTGCAAGAATGTCTTTCATTTTTCTTAAAATCCATAGATGAGTGAGACCATTCTGCGTCTTTCTCTCTCTTTCTGACTTATTTCACTCAGCATAATAGATTCCATGTACATCCATGTATAGGAAAATTTCATGACTTCATCTCTCCTGACAGCTGCATAATATTCCATTGTGTATATGTACCACAGTTTCTTTACCTATTCATCTGTTGAAGGGTATCTTGGCTGTTTCCAGAGTCTTGCTATGATAAATAGTGCTGCAATGAATATAGGTGTAAGGAAGGGATTTTTGTATTGTATTTTTGTGTTCCTAGAGTATATTCCTAGGAGTGGTATAGCTGGGTCGTATGGGAGCTCGATTTCCAGTTTTTGGAGGAATCTCCATATAGCTTTCCATAAAGGTTGAACTAGACGGCATTCCCACCAGCAGTGGATAAGAGTTTCTTTCTCTCCACATCCCCGCCAACACTGCTTGTTCTCATTCGTTGTGATATGTGCCAATCTCTGGGGTGTGAGGTGCTACCTCATAGTTGTTTTGATTTGCATCTCCCTGATGATTAGTGATGTGGAGCATTTTTCCATGTGTCTTTTGGCCATTTGTATTTCTTCTTTGTCAAAGTGTCTGTTCATTTCTTCTCCCCATTTTTTGATGGGATTAGATTTTTTCCTTGTAAATTTCTGTCAGTGCCTTGTATATTTTGGAGATTAGCCCCTTATCTGATGGGTATTGGGTGAAGAGTTTCTCCCACTCAGTGGGTGGCTCTTGTATCCTGGGCGCTATTTCTTTTGAAGTGCAGAAGCTTCTCAGTTTAATATATTCCCATCTGTTAATCTCTGCTTTCACTTGCTTGGAGAGTGCAGTTTCCTCCTTGAAGATGCCTTTAGTCTCAATGTCCTGGAGAGTTTTACCTACTTGTTGTTCTATATATCTTATGGTTTCGGGTCTGATATCGAGGTCTTTCATCCATTTTCACCTAGATATTTCTGTAAAAAAAAAAAATGAGGTTAAGAACCTCCTCTATTTTTAAATTTATTCTTATTTTTTTGTTTTGAGGCCACAGCCAGAAATGTTCAGGGAATACTCTTGGCTCTGCATTCAGGAATTATTATTGGTGGAGCTCTGGGTGACCATATGGGTTGCTGGGGATCATACCCAGGTTGGCCACTTTGAAGGCAAGTGCCTTCCGGCTGTACTATCGTTTTGATCCCTCCTCTAATTTATTGAAGGAAGTAAAAATATTCAGATTTAACTATTAATTTCTGTTTATGAAACTATCAGCAGTTCCATAGGAATATAGATTTGGAGAAATTATAAATATTTGATAGGAATTAATTCACATTATTATAAGAGAGTCTCCAAATGTCTTTGCTAGTTTTTGATTTTTGGGCCACATCAGTGATACTCAAGGGTTACTCTGGTTCTGCAAACAGGAATCACTCTTGGAGAGCTCAGGGAACCACATGGGATGCTTGAGATTGGCTAGTGCAAGGCAAGCACCCTACCCACTGTAGTAGGTAGGGCCAGTAGCTTTGACCCTGAGTTACAAATTTTTTTTTTTTTTTGGGTTTTTGAGCCACACCCTGTGACGCTCAGGGGTTACTCCTGGCTATGCGCTCAGAAGTTGCTCCTGGCTTCTTGGGGGACCATATGGGACGCCAGGGGATCGAACCGCAGTCCGTCCGCGGGGGATCGAACCGCAGTCCGTCCTAGGCTAGCGCAGGCAAGGCAGGCACCTTACCTCCAGCGTCACCGCCCGGCCCCTAGTTACAAATTTTTATGATGTGAACATTATTTAAGTTTCTTTTCCTGGTCTTGGAATTGAAACTTAGAGATATTTAACAATTGTTTAATATTGGCTCTGACAATGTAGCAATTTAAGTTGTATTGTACCAGGAAAAATATATAATCCTAAAGTTTTAGAGACAGGAGTATACCTAGTAGATAAACTATGAAAATACATATTATAGAGTTATGACTTACCTTGTTGGTATTAGTTCCATAACTAGTAAGTACAGGATTAAAATGAGGCTAGTAGTTGGCCTCATTTCATATGTTTCATAGAAGGAACATTTATTTAAACATTTTTTATTTGCTTTGGTATTATAGTTAATAAGCTCAAAATTTTGGCTAGCAAGTAGACATTCAAAGAAGCTCAAATTTCTGGCTAGCAAGCAGACATTCAAATTTGTATTCAAATAGACATACAAATGTTTCCAAGACATGTGTATAAGGGAAAGAAAATGCAGAGTAGTTTATTTTCTACTGAAGACCGCCAGTCTGAGGGGTGATCAACATCATCAAACAGATGATCTATGTCTGCATTCTTCTGTGGTTCCAGCCAAGTTTTTGCCACCATTTGGATTCATCACGACTTTACCAGAAACCCTGAAGAGGAAGATATAGGAGCCACCCCCCGTTGTCTGAGGGAGAGGGAGCAACAAGCTGGTTGACCTAAAGTCACTTCTGAGGTGCTAGATTCACCCTGAGAAATAAGGGTTGTAACAAGACATTTCAGTCCTATATTTAGCAATGGGAGGTAAGAAACAATAAGACATCATTGGCTGACAGGTATACTGATCTCTTACAACCTTACTGTGGGCCTGTTAGCTGTAGGCCAATCATCTGTGACCTGTCAGATGTGGGCCAATCATCTGTGGACCTGTTAGATGTGGGCCAAAATAGATATGGTCTAATCAGATCATTCTTCTTATGGGAAATTCCTGAGGTGAGCTTTTACTACCCCAACCTAACAACTGATCTACCTGGGGCTGACACTTACTTAAGCCAATTCAAAGACTACTGGCTGCTCTCAGACCACACCAGACCTGACCTCGAGCAACTAGCTGAACAACTACTATCAGACAGTGCCTGTTTGTTGCAACCAATGGCAAGGGGATCTTTCTGCCTACTGTGCACCCATTTTGCACTGGAAGACCTCCACCTCCTCTTTTGTTGGGGGACCCTCAAGCGTGCTCGGAAAACTTAGTGTCCCCTTATGGCAATTCTCAGTCAAATAGAACTGTTTGAGCTCTGTGATGCCAGAGATTATCTGGACTGCCAGGAGTGCTTGGGTGCCTCAAAACCAAAGATATAGTTTGTTTAGGTTTTATGGTGCCAGAGACCAAATGGGCCACCCAAGAGTGCTTGGGTGCCTTGAGGGCTGCCCACAGCAATGCTCAGGGGATCAAGTGGTACCAAGGGATGAAGCAGGATAGGACATATACAAGGCATGTGATTTAACTCTTGTCCTCTTAAGCCTCCTCCCCTAACTTATACCCCACTTTTCCAGCCATATGCAAGTCTCTGTGACCACAGTGGGACAGCCTAGGAGATGCCAAGTACTAATAACCTGGAACCCCTATTTACACTCAGATTTTCATGTTATTGGTATGTAGTTATCTCAGGAAATCAGGCTGTAATCTCAGGTCATCTCAAATCGGTATAATCGAGTTGTATAGCTGTCAATGCCACTACTGAGTACTCATAAACCCTAACTTTGGGGCTAATTCTGCCCAGTCCTTGGAATTAAAGGCATAAGTGCCATCTTTCTGCCCAGGAAGTGGCTGCAGGGCACTCTGCACAAACTCCTTTTGGTCACACATATACACTCAGAGATACAATCCCTATCTATATTTTTAATCCCTACCTAGGTTTGCTCAAACTTGGATCCTCTCCTCAGCCTTTGTGTAGCATCAAACCCAATGAAATATGAGGAATTTTACTGATTAATGAAGACAAAAGCCTGGATACCATGCAAATCAGTTCTCTACTCTCCCTCAATGAAAACTTCAAAGCAACATCCTAATGATGTGCACTGAATTGAGGGAACTGTGAAGAAAGAAAAGGAATTTTGATAAAGGCAAAATTCAAACAATAATCATTAAATTAAATAACATAATGGCTGAAAATAATTTAAAAAATATATTAGGGGTTAAATATCAGAATGACAGAAGCAGTAGATCTGTGAGATCAACTTGAATTAGTGAGCCAGAAAAAAAAAATGAAGAAAAACCACAAGAAAAAAACAAAAAGGGAATAAAGTATGAAGATAACATAAGATTTATGGGGAGCATCAGGAGAAGCAGTGTTTTTTATCACAGGGGCTCCAGAAATAGAAGAAAGAGAAAAGGGGACAGAATTCTTAGTTGGAGAAAAATATAACTGCCAACTCCCCCATACTGAGGAAGCAGACAGATATTCAGATCCAGGAAGCTCAGCAACTTCCAAACAAAATAAACTAAAAGAGATGAATAGCAAAACACATTGTAATTAAAATGGCAAGACCTAAAGATAGAGAGAGTGAATCCTAAAAGCAACAAAAGAATGGCCAAATCTCACTTATGAGGGAATCATAAGAAATTGAGCCAATTATCAATTGAAATTCTACAGGCAAGAAGACATTAACATGATATATACAAAGAACTTCAACAAAAAGCACTCTATCCATCTAACTTATCACTTGTATTTGAAAGAGTGATAATTTTATTTTTTAAATAGCAGTTAGAGGAACTTACAGCCACTAAAACTCTGTAAAAATTGATAAAATGTCTTCAAGTAGTAAGATACCTAAAACATCTGAAATATTGGAAAGGAGAAAAATAATGGGTTCTCTTAGAATCAACTCAAGACTTCCTTGCTTTAAATTTAAAAGGGAAAATAAAATTAGATTTCTAGATATAAACTTCAAGGTAATCTCGAGGAAAAAATGTACTTGGAATAAATAAAAAAGATAGGTCAATAGAATCTGACCGCTGTATAAAAATTAGATACCAAAGTACAAGAGGATAAAATAAGAGACCAAAGAAAACAATGCAGAATGTAAGAACACTCATAACCTATGTAGAAAAGTGGCAATAACTTCCTTTTTATCAATAATTTCATTAAATTTGTAATTAAATTTATTTAAATTAATTTAAATTAAATGTTGATGACCTGAACTCACTAAAGAGATGTACTCAGGAAACAGATCCTTAAATAATGCTATTAAAGAACATGCACTTCAACTTTAAGGTAAACCAAATCAGAGGCGGGCTGAAGAGATAGTACAGTGGGTAGCCAACCCAAATTCAATCCCAGCATTCCAAATGATATTCTAAACACTGCCAGAAATGATTCCTGCCTGCAGAACCTGGAGTAACTCCTGATCATTGCTGGGTACACATCAAAATAATATAGATAGAATGATAAATAGATAGATAGATATTAAATTCAAAAGTAGCAAAAGTAAAAGGTATAAAATTATATAAGTAAAATACATGTGTGACTGTAGAACAAAAAGAAAATTATGTAAGTTAGTGGTACCCTAAGAAACCATAAGATCAGTCATATTTATATTAAACAAAATTGTCAAACCAAGAAAAGTAATAACATCAATGGACATTATGTAATGTTAAGGGATCAACACACAAATAGTATAATATTTATTAACATATATGTACCTAAATGAGATGTATAAAAGTAATAGGAGCCGGGAAGGTGACGCTAGAGGTAAGGTGTTTACCTTGCAAGCACTAGCGTAGGACAGACCGAGGTTCCACCCCCAGGCGTCCCATATGGTCCCCCCCAAGCCAGGAGCGATTTCTGAGCGCTTAGCCAGGAGTAACCCCTGAGTGTCAAATGGGTGTGGCCCAAAAACAAAAACAAAAAAAAAGTAATAAAGCAATGAGGCCTAGAGAAATAGTATAAGGAGTAAGGCACTTACTTCTATGTACAAGGCTGACCTGAGTTCTGTTCCTGGCACCCACCCCATCACTCCCCAAACAGTCCCAGGAGTGATTCTTGAGTACAGAACCAGGAGTAAGCTCTGAATACCTCTGTGTGTGGTCTCCCACCTAAACAAACAAAACATCCCTCCCCCACTGCAAAGCAAATCTAAAGCAATGACTAACATTTGAGAGAGACACATCAACTAAAACACAATGGCAGTAGATTTCATCACACCTCTCACACATACAGATGGCTGACAGGCACATGAAAAAATGTTCATCATCATCAATTCTTGGGATAAAGCATATCAAGACAGAACTCAACTCACACCTATCTATCAAAAAGATGAAACATAAGTGCTGGCAGTGATGCAATAAAAAAAAAACCATTCCCTATTTATGGAAATGTAAACTGGTTTAAAATCTATGTGAAATAGTAAGTATATTTCTCCAAAAATTACAAATAGAATTACAGTATGATCGAGTAATCCCACTCCTCAGTTTCGACCTCTCTCCCTTCAACCATAAAGATGCAAATTCTAAATGATATGTTCACTGCAGTGCTACTTACAATAGCCAAGATCTGGAAATAACCAAAGTGACAATTAACAGATGGATGGGTGAAGAAAATGCGGCATATATGCACAATTGAATGTTACTCAACTTTAAGAGATGATGGAAGCTTGGCTTTGCAGCAACATGAATGGAACTGGATTGGGATATCATAAGCAAAATAAGTTAGTAGGAGAAAGACGAGTATGAGATGATCTAAATAAATAAAACAGTAAAGCAAAGGAGTAGACAATGTCCAGTGAAAAGTAGCCTCTGAATTCTTACAGGAGAACTGATATAATTAAGAGAATGGAAGAAGAGAGCTGACATAGACCAATGCTTCTCAAATAGTGGGGCGCACCCCCAGAGGGGGCTCGAGGCTCCATAAAGAGGGGCGTTTTTGACCTCGGGAAACTGTCATAACAAGCTAAGCCCTGTGTTTATGTCTCTGTATGTCTCGAGCTGAGAGTTGCGGTGTCCTGCTTCAAACCCCGCTTCGAAAAGCTATGCATTGCAAAACGTGCTCATTGTAGCCATTAATCCAGACATCACCTCTGACTAAAACATCAGCTCAAATTATTTTATATGTTTTTGTTTTGCAGTTGTTTTGTTTTAAAGTTTTTTTTTAATAAAGATACTATTTACAGACACCAGGTGGGGCGTGAAAAATGTTTTCTTCTCCCTGGGGGTCATGACAAAATAATTGAGAAACACTGACATAGACTATGTATTAGGGTGCATAATACACTATGCTGGTGTAATAACATTGTATCTCTGAAATTTTTCCAGGTTTTATTTGTTTGTTTTGAGGAACACACCTGCTAGTACTCAGATCTTGCTCCTGACTCTGCTCCAAGATCACTCCTGGTAAGCTTGGAGAACCATATGGACGCTAAGAAACTTCGGTGGGCTGTGTGGAACATAAGTGCCCTACATACTGTTCCCCAATATCTTGCAAATCATTGTAAAATATCTGCATTGTAAATGTACAAGTCATTATAATGTAAAACATTTATTCTCTTAAAAGTCTCAAAATGTAATTTAAAAAACAGGAGGTAGATGTTCAGATTGCCTTATCCGTGGTCAATACCATTTTATTTTTATTTAAATAATATATTTATTTAAGCATCATGATTACAAACATAGTTGTTGTTGGGTTTAAGCTATAAAAAAAAAAAACCTTCACCAGTGCAACCTTCCCACCACCAATGCCTCCCATCTCCATTACCCTGCCACCAGTTTGTATTCCAGAGAGGCATTCTGTTTCTCTCGCTCACTGCCATGGTCATGAGAGTTGTTAGTGTAGTTATTTCTGTACCTGCACTCACCACTCTTTGTGGTAAGCTTCATATTGTGGGCTGGTCCTTCCAGCCCTTATCTCTATTGTCTCTGGGTGTTATTATCATACTGTTTTTTGGTTTTTCTTTAATACCACAGATGAGTAAGACAATTTTGTGTCCATTTCTCTCTCACTGAATTATTTCACTCAGCATAATAGTTTTCATGTCCATCCATATATAGAAAATGTTCATGCCTTCATTTTATTGATGGCTGCCTAGTATTCCATTGAGTATATATACCACAGTTTCTTTAGCTACTCATCTGTTGTTGGGAATCTGGGTTGTTTCCAGATTCTGGCTATTGTAAATAGTGCTGCAATGAATATAAGTGTGCATAAGGCAATTTTGTATCGTGTCTTTGTGTTCCTAGTGTATATTCTTAGGAGTGGTATAGCTGGATCATATGAGGGCTCAGTTTCCAGGGTTTTGTATTGTTTTGTTTTGTGGGGGGGCTCACACCTGGCAGCGCTCAGGGGCCATTCCTGGCTCTGCGCTCAGAAATCACTCCTGGCAGGCACAGGGGACCATATGGGATGCTGGGATTCGAACTACCATCTATCTGTGTTGGCCCTACCACTGTGCTATTGCTCCAGCTCCCTCAATTTTCAGGTTGTTTTTTTTTTAGGAATCTCCATATTTCAACCCCATTTTAAATCCCCATCTCCACATATTGTCCTCCAAGCACCCCCAAAAGTGATTCTCAGCACAGAACTCAGGAAAAGCACTGAGCACTGCTGGGTGTGGTCTACAAAGCCAAAAATAAAGAAAAACAAATATAAACAATGCACACATATATGGTCCATCACTAGAGAAAAAAAATTTCCTACAGGGTGAAGTGTCAATTTTTTAATATAAATCTTTACTTAAGCACCATGAGTACAAGCATGTTTGTAGTTGGGTTTCAGTTATAAACAGAATACCCTTCTTCATCAGTGCAACATTCCCACCACGAATGTTCCCCCTTTCTCCTTCATCACTGCCTATTTTCGCGACAGGCATTCTACTTCTCTCATTCTTTAACATTGTCATGCTAGTTGTTAGTGTAGTTATTTTTCTAAAAGAATTCACCACTCTTTGTGGTGAGCTTCAAATTGTGAGCTGGTCCTAGTAGCCCTTCCAGCCCTTAACTCTATTGTCTCTGGGCCTTCTTTAAGTTTTCTTAAAACCCATAGATAAGGAGATTATTCTGTGTCTATCTCTCTCCCTGACTTATTTCACTTAATAGATTTCATGTACATCCATGTATAAAAAAATTCATGACTTCATCTCTCCTGACGGCTGCATAATGTTCCACTGTGTATGTGTACCACAGTTTCTTTTGCCATTCATCTCTTGAAGGGCATCTTGGTTGTTTCCAGAGACTGGCTATTGCAAATAGTGCTGCAATAAATATAGGTGTGAGTAAGGGATATTTGAATTGTATTTTTGTGTTCCTAGGGTATATCCCTAGGAGTGGAATAGCTGGATCATATGAAACCTCAATTTCCAGTTTTTTGAGGAATCTCCATATTGTTTTCCATGAAGGATGTAATAGATGGCATTCCCTCTGGCAGTGAATAAGAGTTCCTTTCTCTCCACATCCCCACCAGCACTGATCGCTTTTGTTCTATGTGATGTATGCCAGTAGCTATGGTGTGAGATGGTACCTCATTGAAGTTTTGACATGCATCAATGTACCAGTTAAGACATAATGTGGCTAAATGGATCAAAAAAAAAAAAGAATCCAACCTTCTGCTGCCTACAAGAAACACACCTGAATACTCAGAACAAACATAGATTCAAAATAAAAGGCTGGAGAAAAATTATCCAAGCAAACAACACCCATAAAAAAGCTGGAGTGGCCATATTAATATCAGATGACACAGACTTTAGACTCAAAAAGGTCATAAGGGACAACAATGGACATTTTGTACTAATCAAGGGATATGTACAACAGGAAGAAATCACACTCCTAAACATATACACACCCAATGAGGAACCAGCAAAGTATTTAATACAATTGTTGACAAATCTGAAAACAGATATCAATAATTGTGGGAGGCCTCAACACTGCCCTGTCACCCTTGATAGGTCAACCAGACTGAAACCCAACAAAAATATACTAGCTGTGAAAGAGAAATGGAAGAAAGTAGATATATATATAGGGAACTCCATCCTCAGAAACCTGGATACACATTCTTCTCCAATGCACATGGGCCATTCTCCAGGAAACTACATGCTAACCCATAAAACATAGCTCCATAAAATCAAGAGGATAGAAATACCTTCGCTGATCACAAGGCACTCAAATTAAATGTAAACTACAAAGGGATGCAGAAGAAAAACTTTAACACCTGGAAATTAAACAGCTTACTATTGAACAACCAATGGGTCAGAGATGAAATCAAAGAGGAAATCAAACCATTCTTGGAAACAAATGATAATAAAGACATATTATCAGATTTTATGGAACACAGCAGAAGCAGTACTGAGAGGAAAATTTATAGCTTTGCAAGCACACATCAGAAAGATAGAAGGGGCCTACATGAATAGCTTAATGACACAGCTTATAAAGTGTTTTTTGAGAGTTTTGACACATGGCTAGTTTCTTTAAGAGTGTCGGGGGGTGGGGTGGAGTGGTGGCGCAAGCAGTAGGGTGCCTGCTTTGCAAGCGCCAACCTAGGATGAACAGCGGTTTGATCCTCAGGGTCTATATGGTCCACCAAGCGAGGAGTAATCCCTGAGCATCACCGGGTGTGGCCCAAAAACAAAAACAAAAACAAAACAAAACAAAAAAGAGGGGGCCGGGAAGGTGGCGCTACAGGTTAGGTGTCTGCCTTGCAAGTGGATGGACCGCGGTTCGATCCCCCGGTGTCCCATATGGTCCCCCCAAGCCAGGGGTGATTTCTGAGCGCATAGCCAGGAGTAACCCCTGAGCTTCAAACGGGTGTGGCCCAAAAACCAAAAAAAAAAAAAACAAAAACAAAAAAGAGTGTCATTGGAGCCTGAGCAATGTTGCAGCAGTTGGGCATTTGCCTTGCACATGGCTGACCTAGGACAGACCTCGGTTCGATCCCCCAATGTCTCACATGGTCCCCTGAGTGTCATCAGGTGTGGCCCAAAAAACAACAACAAAAACAAACAAAGAGTGTCATAATCTCAAAATATTCACAGATAGTTTTTCAAGATGAGTTTAAGTCTATCACTTGACCAGACTTTTCCCCATGTGGTCCTCTTTGTACATGTTTCAGTGTCATCAGCTTTCTCTAAGGAGTACTTTTCTGGGGAGAGATCATTGGCTCATTCAAACAAAAACTAATGATAAATTGTGATCCCTGAATACTGTGTTCCCTGTTTGGCCTGTGGCATTTCAGCCTCCTAACTTGGATTTTCTCTTCTCTGTATTTAATGATTGCATGAAGCATTTTTGGTAAGGAGACTTAAATCTTTTTTCTGGATAAATGCCATCCCTAAGTATAGGCTTTTTTAGCTTGGGTTATTGCCACACTTATTTTATGAACATATGTCTGCTCTAAGATGTAATTTTGCTTTGTTTTCTTTTCTTTTTGTTCAGAGTGTGTGAGAGGCTCCAATCCCTGGTCCTCTTGGCTCTCTTTTCCATATTTTTGTAAGGGACACTCAGCGTCAGCTGAGATATGTTGGCAGGCTCTTCTATCTTGCTAGCCCCTTTGCCTTGAAGCCATTTGTGACTGGTTAGAAACACATAGACAGATTTTTTTTTTCTCCTTGGCTCTAATGGATTAAACCTCATTCAAGATTTTTTTTTTAGTTTCTTTTGAGTGATTTTATGCTGCACAATCTTCAGACTTTCATTCTCAGTTCGTTAACATTCTAGAGTCTGGCAAAGCTTGAGGAGATAAGAGACAGACTGACTGACCTTTAAACTGTTTACACAATAAAAACAAGCCTAAATCTTTGGATGGATATTTATCATAAAAGCAATATTAACCTGTTAGAGAATACTGAAATATAAAGATTAAGAAAAATGACATCTTATCCAGAGAAAATGTATATTAATTTTCAGTGTCTCTTCTGCTTTTCTTAATTTTTTTATTTGTTTAATTTGCAGAGCAGTTAAAGCCACAGAGCAGTTTAACATACTTAGATATTTTCTACTGTGTGTGAGAAAAGAAAAAAGACTAGAAAATATATTTTACCTAGAACTATAGATATTTCTTTAATGTTATGAGAAATTTTATGCACATTTTTAGTATCTTCAAACTAATTAGAAACATCTCATAATATAACAACTCATTTTGCTGAACATTTAGCTAAATATTTAGGCATATACATAATGATGACATAACCATTTTTGCTCAGATGACGTCTTAAAATCATTTTCACTAGGTTAGTATTTTGCTGCCTAGAACTAAATTTAAAACTCCTAAAAAAGTAGTCTCAATATAAAGTTCCAATACTTAGAGTAAAAAAATAGTGACAAGTAAATGAACATGTGACAAAACTATGGTACATTAAACAAAACTAAAAATAGCTTAAGCATATGCCATATGTTGGCTAATACATAGATGTTTTCTATGGGGCCTTCTCAGAATGAGGACAAAGCAAATTCCCCTTTCTAACAGATAGTGTTAAATTTTTTTAATATAATTATCTTTATTTAAACATCGTGATTACAAACATAATTATAGCTGTATGATTACAGTCATGTAAAGAACACCCCCCTTCACCAGTGCAACATTCCCACCACCCATTTCCCAGATCTCCCTCCTCCCCACCACCCTACACCTGTACTCGAGACAGGCTTTCTACTTCCCTCATTCATTCACTTTGTTATGATAGTTTTCAGTTTAGTCATCTTTCCAACTGCACTCATCACTCTATGTGATGAGCTTCATGTCATGAGCTACACCTACCAGCCCTCATCTCTCTTGTCTCTGAGATACTGTTAAAAATGTCTTTCATTTTTCTTAAAGCCCACAGATGAGTGAAACCATTCTGCGTCTTTCTCTCTCCCTCTGACTTACTTCACTCAGCATAATAGATTCCATGTACATCCATGTATAGGAAAATTTCATGACTTCATCTCTCCTGATGGCTGCATAGTATTACATTGTGTATATGTACCACAGTTTCTTCAGCCACTCATCTGTTGAAGGGCATCTTGGTTGTTTCCAGAGTCTGGCTATTGTAAATAGCGCTGCAATGAATATAGGAGTAAGGAAGGGATTTTTGTATTGTATTTTTTGAAGTTGTTTTCCTGTCTTTTCTTCTTTTAGAATGCAGATTAAGACAGCCTATTTCTGAAAACATAAATTGTGATGGTAATTGACAAAGAAAGGTAGCTGTGTTGTGTAGCACTTTCCATCTACCAACAGTATCTTCTTTTAGAAATATTTTTTATTTTTTAGCTAATCCTAAGATCTACCATGTGGTTCATGACACAGTTGTTTCAGGTATTAAATGTTCCAATACCAATTCCACCACCAGCTTCCCCTTCCCTCTACCAATGTTGCCAGTTTCCCACCAACCACCCCAGCTGCGCTGGCAGACACAAATAAATTTACTTCATATTGTTTGTTATAACACAAAGACAAATGGAATTACCAAAAATTACAGCAATGGAATTAAATTTTTGGTTATTTTTATCATTTATAGTGGTGTTACTAGTCATTAAGAATGTAGTTGAGGGGCTGGACAGGTGGCACTAGAGGTAAGGTGTCTGCCTTGCAAGTGCTAGCCAAGGAAGGACCGTGGTTCGATTCCCCAGCATCCCATATGGTCCCCGCAAGCCAGGGGCAATTTCTGAGCACTTAGCCAGGAGTAACCCCTGAGCATCAAACAGGTGTGCCCCTCCAAAAAAGAAAGAAAAAGAAAAAGAATGTAGCTGAGCCAACTGTATAACTGTATTATTGTTCAGGCTCATTGAATTGGTGGTCTTCTATGTGATTTTCCCATCAAATTTTCTGTGATCCTATTGGACTGAGAGTATTAACATTTAGAGATGTCATATGCCTGCATATGTAGACACACAGGAGCTAGAGAGCTGGAACAATTTTGTAGCTTGAAAGTATAATGAGGTTCAGTTCTGAGCTGAACCATTTCCAATGTTGGGTGTTGGGTGTGGCTGTAGGCGGTTTACCTTTAGCCAAAATGGGGAATCTTCCTTTTCTTCATTCTGAGAAGGCCTTAAAGTTGTCAGCCCTGAGCAGTCTACTGGAAAGATTCTGTGGCATCATGTTTTTTATGAGATCAGTTGTGGAGCTGTGACATTTCTCTACTGGCAAGATAGGTATAGGTGGGGCTTACTATTTTCTTATTCTGATTCATATGGCAGCAATGGCATAGGTAGGATTTTATCTGGAGTCATGATATTCTCCCTTAAATATTTGAAAAGAGACACTGGTGATATAAGTCAATGAGTATAATGTGTTCCTCAGATGCAAAAAAACTTGAGTTTGATCCCTGACACCTCAAAAAAGAACTTGATTAATATTTGAATATAGTTATCATTTTTCTTATACATTTCTGTTTTTTCTTTATTTTTGCTTTGAGCCACCCCAGAAGGGGTTCAGGGTTTCTTCCACACTCAGAAAAAACTACTGGTTGTGGTCGAGGAACCTTATGGAATGGTGGGAGTTGAACCCAGTTAGCCTCATACAAGGCAAATGCCCTACCCACTGTGCTATCATTCTGACCCTTTTTTCTTTTCTTTTTTTTGAGGGGGGATGTGGGGGGTGGCCACACCCTATGGCACTCAGGGGTTACTCCTAGCTTGGCACTCAGAAATTGCTCCTGGCAGTCTCGGGGGACCATAGGATGATGTCTGGGATTGAACCTGGGTCTGTCCCTGGTCGACCACATGCAAGGCAAACATCCAATTGCTGTGCTATCATTCTGACCCTCCTTATACATTTCTTTTTCTACAGTCAAATTACTCTGAATTCCTCATTTTTTACTATGATCCAGCAACTTGTGTGATCTTTGGCAAAGTTTCACAACTCTAATTGCATGCAGCTTGTTAGAATCTCAGCAATGGTGGTTTTACTTCTAGAACTGTATCAACACTCAAGAAGTTTTGCTCTAATTTGAAATACATTAGTATTTTCATTTCTTCCATTCAAAAAGCACTTGGCTATGGATATAGCCATGAACAGAATATACTTTTAACAGTTGTGTTTTTTGTCAATCACATTAAATATCTATTTTTATAAAATGTTAATAGCAAATAAAAATTGGTATTAATACAAGGACTTGCTTATGATGTAATATAAGTTGGAGTATTCACTTTACAAATGAAATTAATAGCATGAATTACTTATCTTAATCTCTGCATCTCAATGGAAATTATTGAAATTGGAAAAAATATCTACATGGCAATGGTCAATGACTCTCCAAAGCTCAGTCTAATATAAAAAACATTTCTCTTTCAGTATTAATTTATCTCAGGAAGAAATAAAGTCAAACCAAAATGTTCTCCTTAGGGGAGGTTATAATGAAAGTTATACAGTTATTATCTTTAACAAAATGTGGGCTGTTCAGTCTGATAAGATCATTTCAATTCTATAGAGCTGAAATGTCCAAATCTTCACTAAGATTGATCCAAACCATTAACGAACAATAAAGTCTTGGTCACAGCAATTTATTTGGCTATTTTCAAGATTGACACTTAATGATTTGTTATTATTAATAAAGATTCACACGAATAACATGATATCATTAAGATAAGCATATGATACATGAAGGACTCTAAGTGCTTTAATAAAATAAAGATAGATTAGGGTTAACTGTATTTCCTTAACAGATTACTGATCCAAATAAAATAATAAGTTAAATTAGTTTAGAACAGCCATTAATAAACTTTTCCAACCTCCAATCTTTGCCCTATCTCCCAGGCTCCTAAGTCATCATCATCATCATCACTTACTTTTTATTGAGCAATACTTATATATTATTTTCTGCTAAATGTCTTATATTTAAGACCACTTTGCATTTTTGAAAGCAGATGGGAGAATCTTAGATTTAGAATCCTGGGAATGATTGACCCTCTTTGGCACTGTAGATAAATAGGTTTGCTCAGATAGCCATTGCAAGCCTCTTGAGAATATCTAAAGATTTGCTGATAGAAGCTGGAAAGACAGCATAAAAATAAAATGAATATGGATTTGCATGTGAGAGGCCCAAGTTCAATCGCTGGCATCAAATGATCCCCTGACCCCTGCTGGGAGTGATCCCTGAGTACAGGCTGGAAGGACCCTTCAAACACGGAGAGATAGTCTCTTAACACTGCTGGGTGTGGCTCACTACAAACAAACAAATAGCAAAAAAATTTTCTGGAACAATGATAAGATTTCTCAAAGTTTTCTGATACTTGATACAGCTTCCTAGTAAATACTTCAGAACTTTTGGTAATGGTGATACAGGCTGAGATAAACACAAATTGTCTTCTTGATCTATGCTCCCTAGTCCTGCAAAGAGATGTGTCTTAAAGATCTTGTTTCTAAAAGATCTTGTTTCATGACTTGGAATGTATTGAGGAATGGGGAGAATGATTGTTCTTTCCTGACTTCATCACTTTGTCTAGTCTCTACACAAAACCATAACCCTAACCTTAGTAATAATCCTGATCCTAAGCCTGACCTATAATAAGTCTGACCATAGTGGATGACAAAAACAAACAAAACAATCATCCATTGTTTTATTTGCATTTATAACTTTGAATACAGCTAAAGAGCACTTACACCTACCCTCCAAAAAAACCCTAATAGTAGACCTAATTCTGATCCTAAATCTAACCTAGATTAAGCCTGACCACAATCTATGACTAAAACTATAAATTAGACAAAATTTTAAAATTGCCCTATGTTGAATTCACATTTAAAACTTCGAACACATAAATTTAAAAGTTAATACCTTCACAAACCCTAACCCTCACTCTAATTCTAATCCCCAATCTTAGTGTTACCCTAATCTCACACTAAACCTGATCCAAGCCTAGGCCTTAAACTAACAATTAGCCAAAATCAAATAATTGCTCAATACTGAGCCTTCATTTTTACCTAGAGCAACAGCTAAATTTAGTACTTTATCCAAGACCCAAACCTTAATTATAGTTCAAATCCTGGTCTCAAATTAAGCGTGATCTAGGGGATGGCAAAAACTACAAATAAGCTAAACATTAAATATCTCCCTATGCTTAACTTGCATTTATAACTTTGAAAACAGATATCGTTAACACTTAACAATCGCACAACACTAATGGCTAACCCTCATCTTAACCCTAACTTATATTAGACCTGATTTTGGTCAACTTCAAAATCTACAAATAAACTGTAATTGAACAATCATCTAACACTTTATTTGCATATTGAACTTTGAATTTAGCTAAATTTAACACTAAATTCCTACACAGACCCTAACCCTAACATCCTAACTCTAGCCCTAACCCTAATCTCTTTTTCTTTTTTTTTTTTTTTTTTTTTGGTTTTGGGTCACACTCAGCAGCGGCGCTCATGGGTTATTCCTGGCTCTGTACTCAGAAATTACTCCTGGCTGGCACGGGAGACCATTCAGGATTTTGGGACTTGAACCACCAACATCCATACTGGGTCAGCTGTGTGCAAGGCAAAATCCCTACTGCTGTGCCCTAATCTTAATGCTTACCTTAAATTTATACTAACCATGATCCAAGTCTGGATATTTATCTACCAAAATTAGTCAAAATTTAACAATTGCTCTATACTCTATTTACATTTTATAACTCTGAACACAGTTAAATTGAACACTTAAAGCCTTCACAAACCCTAACCTTAGCCCTAACCCTGATCCTCATCCTAACCTACACTAAACCTGATTTTAGCCAATAACCAAAACTACAAATTAGCCAAAATTTAACCATTTTACATAAAAAATTGTAACTTTGATCACAGCTAAATTTAACACTTAACACTACCCCTAATCCTAGGCTTAACCCTAATCTTAATGCCAATCCATTCCTTCAACCCAATCCTTATACTAACTCTGATCCAAACCTACTCCTTAACCAACATATTAGCCAAAATCTAAAGTTTCCTAATGCTTAGCTTTCTATTTTACCTTGAAACTTAGCTAAATTGAACACTCTACCCTTAGATAAACCACCCTAATTCTTACCTCATAAGGATCCAAGGCCTCCCCCACCAACCACCAGGCACACTTTTCAGCAGTAAGAGTCAGCTATATATATTAATAGTACATTCGAGTTACAGGCAAGTCTTCAGATGACTTAAATCTAATCACCCTCCTGAGGCTCTCATCTTTTCCTGTTGAGCAATATCCAAATCCTGACATAGATATCACACAGATAATAAATGAGTATTATTATTATTATTATAATAGTCTGGGGTAATTATATAGAAATATATCACAAAAATAGGTAGTTTCTATCTCTGTGATCAAGACCTCAAACATTTTATTCTATGGTTCCTTGTATATGAACTTAGGCAGTCTCTTAACTATGGGGTTAGAACCGCTGCAGTTCCTTGCCTGGAATTATTTGACAAGTCCAGACAACTTGTGTTGTTCAAACCAGTCTCCTTCTTCCAGTTAGAAGAACTGTTTGTATCTCTTAAGGTTATCACCATCTGCATGGCTTATTACTTTCTGCAGAAAGTTGTTGGTGTGGTGGTGTGTTGGATGAGTGGTCAGAATATAAGTGGCCACATCCCATATCTACTTTATGACTGTCTAATTTTGAGCAAGCTTTTAAACATTTTTTCTGTTTTAACTTTTCATGGCAACTAAATATGAATAAGTAGTTTCCTACTGCACAGGTTTATAACAGGTTCAAGGTGAAGCTGTTTATTAAGAACTTACAGGGGCCGGAGAGATAGTATGGAGGCAGGGTATTTGCCTTGCATGCAGAAGGACGGTGGTTCAAATCCTGGCATCCCATATGGTCCCCCCGAGCCTGCCAAGAGTGATTTCTGAGCATAGAGCTAGGAATAACCCCTGAGCGCTGCTGGGTGTGACCCAAAAAACAAAAAACAAAACAAAACAAAAAAGAACTTACAACAGGCTACCTGGCAAAGTGATCAATGATTAAAGGTTCTGTTGGTTATGGTGATGCTCATGTGCTAATGTCTGGTGTTGAAGGTCTTAGCAGAATCCCTTCCTATTTCAGGTATATATCACTATCTAACATACCACTACCCAAAATTTTAATAGTGAGTTAATTTTGTTGATTTATCTATTTCTTTTATTACTATTATTATTTGGTTTTGAGGTCACATCCAGAGGTGCTCAGAGCTTACTCTGACTCTGTACTTAGGTGCCACTCCTGGTGGTACTCAGGGGGACCATAGGTGGTACTGGGGATTAAACCAGAGTCAGCTGGGTATAGTTTAGAGCCTTACCTGCTGTACTTTCACTCTGGCTCTAGGCTTCTTTGATTAACTCACAATGATGTGGGTTGCCTGGTGTCAATTGGTGACTCTTCTGCTTCATATGCTATCAACTGTAGCCATCTGGGGCTGTATTGAGTTGGAATATGCAAGATGACTTGCATGGCTGGTCTTCATACTGTCTGCTGAGTGAGAACGAGCTTTGGGCTTTGATCAAAGGGCATACACATGGCCTGTCCATGTGACTCTGGTTTTTTCCCAGCATGGTGGGTGTGTTATAAGAGGCAGCTCTCCAGATAAAAAGTTCTGAGAAGCAAGGAAGTAATTTGGTTTTCTTAAAAATGAGGTTACGAACTGACGCAAATAATTTCTGTCATGTTTTGTTAGTCAAGTACGGAATCAGCCCATGTTCATGACTAGAAGTCTAGCCCACTTCTGAAATGAGATCATCAAAAAATGTGACCTTCATTTTTAATATACCATAGTCCCAAATTCTCATTCAAATGAATCTCTCCCAAAGCCTAAAATGATCCTAAATAGAAAGTAAATATGTTTTTTTCCTAAAATCTTAAAAAATAGGGGCCGGTGAGGTGGCGCTAGAGGTAAGGTGTCTGCCTTGCAAGCGCTAGTCAAGGAAGGACCATGGTTCGATCCCCCTGCATCCCATATGGTCCCCCCAAGCCAGGGGCAATTTCTGAGCGCTTAGCCAGGAGTAACCCCTGAGCATCAAACGGGTGTGCCCCCCCCAAAAAATCTTAAAAAATAAATCTCTTTTTAGAGCAAGTCTGTTCCTTTTCTCTGTAAAGCTTTTCCTTAGACACTCTCTTCCTCTCTTTATCTCCTGTGTTCTGGTCAGTTCTTCTTGTTTTATGCTACTACATAATCCCATTTCTTGACACTTTCCAGTCCTGAATATTTATTTTTTGTGTGTGTCTAGGTTCCTTGTGGTTGGCTTTCACACATCCTGATTTTCTGTCACTTCAGGTCTTATGATCAATCAGTGCTTTGGAAGAACTCTCTGATTTGATATGCTTGAGGAGGCAATGGTGGAGGGAAGTTGGCCATTGCTAACCATATGGAGTCAAGCAAAATGCTAAGACAACATCCATCATTTCCTCTATTTTCCATGACCACCCTATAAGACATTCTCCCTCCCACCTGACAGGTGAGGAAACTGAAACTGTTTCCTTCCCTGATTTCACTTATATGTGGCAGAACCAGAAGGGAAGATAGGTCTGTTTGATGGCAAGCACCTTTGCTTTCTTTTCATGGTATTACCCTGCTTATAACTTCCTTGAAATGAAGCCATCTGGGGGAAGGCGGGAACTGTACAGGTGGTTTCTGGTGCATTCCAACCATAAACTCCCTATGGCGAGGGCATGGTCTGCAGTTAGCCCCGATGCATGCAGGCATTCACCACCACCTGGGACTACAGCTAAACATTAACTCACCAGAGTGCTGCTTTTTTACTTTTTGTTTTCAAACTGCCACAGCTCTCAGGGATTGTGGCCCTAGAAGCTTTCCATTGTAATTCCCTTTTAAATCGTTTCTGGTCATCAGCAGGACATATTTGGAAAACCATGACATATCTGTGGTCACTAAACTTTGTTGAAATATATGGAACCCCTACTTGCACCGGTTTTGTGGCTCTTATTCTGCCTGCGAGCCCCTACTTACATGTCCAGTTAAGAAATCTCAAGAGACTACTTGTGGCTCTTTCTCTCTAGCCTCGGAAGGGAGAAAAGTTGCAGGCCAGGCATGACCAGAGGGTTTCAAAGGGATCAAAGAGAAAAAGTAAACACTGAGGAAAAATGTGCTATTTATTTTTGAAAACGAAGTTTATTGGCAGCTTTCACCTCTGCAATAAGTCCTATTTTCCTGAAAGGATTACATATGCATTTGCTTCCTCCCATAGGATTTAACCCCCACTCAGCTCCCTAGCTGCAACTTCCATCTCTCACCTCCTTCCCAACCTTACTTTCAGTGTTCTTGAGCTGGGCAAAAAATGCTAGGGATGCAAATCATCCATGAGAAAAAAGCAGGGTTAAGGCAGCAGTGAGAATATCTAGGTCAGCAATTCACACCAACAGATCAAATGCACTCAGCCACTTTGGTGGCCATACTTGGCCAAAGTCAGAGAGCTTCTAGAGATCTAAGTCCTGCCTCCCTGGAGAAGGAACAAGGAAAGCTTGGGTTGAGAAGGTTGAGCGAGGAGGGCTTCCAGGTTGAGGTGTCTCTCTGCAAGAGCAATTTCATTCATTCATTTTTCATGGATATCTGCTCTCAATAAGAAATTCAATAAATTCATTGGATGTCATGTGGCAGAATAATTTATTGAGATATTCTTTTGGAACAGAACAAGAACAACCAGTGTTGGTGTGGATACAGGAATAAAGGGAATTTCATTAACTGCTGTGGAAATGCAGACTTGTTCAGCCTTTTATAAAGGCAATATGGGTAT